>NW_006913272.1:0-1268 GCF_000281105.1 Coniosporium apollinis CBS 100218
AGGTAGATATAGACTCTTAGGAGTATCTTATAATCTATAAAGGCTTATTAAGGTATAAAAGTACTTATATAGCTAAAAAGAAAAAAAACTCTTAAGAAGCTTATAATCTTATTATAAAATCTAAAAACTCTATAATTTAATCTATGTAGTAGTAAGACTATAGCTTTTTTAATATAGGTACAAAATAAATATGTAGTCTATTAAAAGAAAAGAATATTCTTTAGTCTAAAAACCTAAAATAGTTTATGTTAATATACTTATTGAAACTAAATAGAAATAGAATATATACTATATAATAAATTAAACTAATAGCTGAAATAGCAAAGGTATATACTAAACTATCTACTATACTAAGAGTTAAACTATATCTTAAACTATAACTAAAACTATAATCTAAATATAAGTTAATAATAGTTACTTTTTATAATTTTAAAAAAAGACTAGAGTGATAAATATTACAGAAAGTAAACTACAAAGGTAAGTAGATAACAAAATAAAAAGTAAACTACTAAATAAGAAAGAAACTAGACTAGAGACTATATTAGAGACTATATTAGAGACTATATTAGAGACTATACTAGAGACTATACTAGGAACTATACTAAAGACTTGGTTAAAAATTAAGCTAAAAACTAGAATAAAGAGTAAACTAAAAAGAAACTATATTAAAAACTAAACTTAATAGTTACTTAAAAAGAATACTAAGAATTAGACTATACTAGAGTATAAAAAGAGAACTATATAGTAAGCTAAGTAATAAACTAGAAATTAAACTTAGTAGTAAGCTAAGAAGTAAACTAAACTAAGAATTAAACTAAGAACTAAACTAAGAACTAAACTAAGAACTAAACTAAGAACTAAACTAAGAACTAAACTAAGAAATTTACTAGAAAATAGACTAGAAAGTAAACTAAAAATAGTTAAGAAAGAAAGTAAAAAGATACTAGAATCTAAATTAAAAAAAACCTTTTATATAGAATAAAGAAAGCTAGAGGGATGTAAGGGGAGGAACGCCTCTTATTTGAAAAGAGAAAATAGGGGATTTAAGAGAGAGAATCCCTCTTAGAAAGTAAAAGATCTAATTCTACTTAAGTAAGAAAGATTAATAGATATAGTAAGACTAGAAACTAGAATAAATAGTAGACTATAAACTAAGCTAAAAGCTAGAACAGAAATAAGACTTTAAGCTAAACTAAGAACTAAGCTAAAAACTATTCTCTAAGCTAAACTAAAAACTAATCAAAAAACTAAACTAAAAGCTAAATAAA
>NW_006913272.1:1421-103817 GCF_000281105.1 Coniosporium apollinis CBS 100218
AAGAGGAGGAACATCTCTTATATCTAAGAAAAAGAAAGATAAAGATATTAAAAAAAGATATACTCTTAAAAATCTAAGAATATTAGATAGTTTTTACTAATACTCTAAATTGTTTTAGTATAAACGGGCACATCTAGTAATACTTAGTATTTTAGGAAAGTCTTTTAATAAAGATACTATTAATAAAATAAGAATAAGATATTACACTACTACTATAGAGCTTATAGCTTTCTATCTATTATTAACTACTCTAATAGCTAGAGTTTAACTAACTAAAGTGTATATAAGAATTTAGTCTAGATAATATTCTAGTTCTTTAGAAATCTCGCCTTCTATTTTACTACCTTAATTAGGTACCTCTTTTTATTATCTAAGGTTCTATATAAACTTCTACCTACTTCATTAGTAAGTACTACTTCTTTTAATAATATTAACTCTTTAAGAAGCCTCTATATTTAGGAAATACTTTAGCTTCTTTATATAACTCTCTCTTCTTTTTTAGTTTCTATAACTTACCTTTTTTAATAACAAGGCTTCCTTATAAGAGAGTACTTATTAATTTTAGTTTTATCTTAGCTTTAAGAGCGGTTTTCTTACCCTTTTATATTACTAAACTATTCTTTTATTAATAACTATATACGCTTTTATTATACATTAGATATACTTACTAAATTTGATTCCTTCTATTAGCTCTAATCATTATATTTTCTTTTTATAAATTGCTACCCTTAGTAGAGCTACTTACGCTTATGTATATAGTATTATATTAGGTATAGTAAAACTAAGTAACTTCTATAGCTTTAGTAGAATCCCTATATATATTACTAACCCTTTATACTTATTTAATACACTTTAAACAGCGAGCTAGAAGCTTCTATATTATTATTTTTTAATTTCTATTTATTTTACCTACTTTGTAAAAAATTATTATTTTTAAGTATTTAGGGGCAGCGCTAGTCCTATTTAGGCTTAGCTCAAATTAAGAGGCATTATATATACTATATTACTTATAAGGTAATAAGAATAATAATATAGAATATAATACTATAATAATATATTTAAAGTTCTTCCTATTATTCTTCTATATCTTTAAAAGAATTAAGTTTATTTATTTCTTCTTTAAACTAGCTTTATATATAAACAGCTATATATCCCTTCTTATATATAAAGATATCTATAAGTAATAGGTAAGATAAACTTATAACCTTCTACTATTAACTAAAAGTTCCGCTAGTTCTAGTTACACTTAAGAATAGATAGTTATTACTATCTAATAAAAATATTTTAGAATTAAGGACTAGGTTCTCTACTTCTATTATAACTATATAATAAGAATCTATACCTTATAGCTCTATACCTTCTTTTTCTAAATTTAAGTTACTATTAAGATTAGTTCTTACCTTTTATACTAAAGTAACTTCTCTACTTATACTAAATAGAATAATAAGCACCTCTAGAGAGTAAGTAGTATAGCTATTTAGTCTTAGGCGATTATAAATACCTAAAGAGTTAAGATATTCTAAATATTCTAAGAGTCTTACTCTAATTTTATATTAAAATCTAGCACTTAACTAAGCTCTTTAGAATATAAGTATTAAGCTATAAAAGAATAATTTACTCTTTAAGAACCTAAGTTTTTAGCGCCTCTAGAATATAAGCTACCTTATAAGTATTATAGGTTAGAAGAATATATACATTAGTAAGTTTTTATTATTACCTTTAACTAAATAATATATAGTAGCTTAGAAGATTAATATCTTTATCTAGTTAGAATCTAAGGCACTTAATATTCTAAAAAATAAGCTATACTTAGTAATACTAGTTTTAGTAGAGTACTTATAGAAGAAAAAGTAAAGAGAAGTAACAGCCGCCTTTAAAAAGAAGTAGACCTTAATAATTAATTACCTAAAAGATATCTAAGAGTATATAGATTAATATTTAGATAATATGAAGATGCTAGATTTAAAGTACTACTTCTAAAAATATAATTATAGCTATTAGTAGCTATAAATTATTAAAGAATAGATTATAGATAGAGTCTTAAAGTAAAATACTATAAAGTTAATTAATAACTATATTCTATAATAATTTCTTCAGCTAAATTCTAGGGAAGTAGCTATATAATAGTTTATATATAAGAAGCTAAGCTAGATAAGATACTAAGCTAGTATAATTATTACTAAAAAGGTAAATTTTAAGATCTAGAGTAATAGATAAGTAATATATAAGGGATTATTAAAGCTCTAGATAGTTTACTATTTCTTCTACTAGTTACTATAACTAGTATTTAGGCTACTTTAAAGAAAAATAGTAAGAAGTACTAGAAGAGTAAGTTACCTAATTTATTACTACTAAAGAATATAATAAGATTCTAAGATTAGCTCTAAAATAGAAAGAGAGTTATAGTTCTAGACTATAAAGAGATAGAAAGTAGATCTATATATAAAGAAAAGAAAAAGAGTAAGATAGTAGAGAAGATAGATTAGCTAGGCTTAGTATAAGAGAAGAGACTTCTAAGATATAGTTTTTCTATTATAAAAAGCACTAAGGTTATAGCTTACTAATATTTAGAATATATTTTAGTAGATTTTCTTAATTTAATAGTATTAGGGTCTACTCTTAAGAGTCTAGAAGAGGATAATACTAACTAAATACTTAAGGCTTAACTTAAAGAAGTAATTAATTTCTAGCCCTTTAAGAAGGAGCTTTATACTATTTATATCTAGAAACTTAGTAAGCTTTTAAAACTATAAACTAATATACTAGTTATATTAAGAAAGAGGGTAATAGTAGGTGTTATATATATAGTAATATAGGGTAAAATAGTTCTTTCTAGATTAAAATAGCGCGAACTACTACTAATCTAACCTAGTAGATAGTTCCCTCTATATACTCTAAGTGCTATTAGCTACTATAGTCTAATCTTAGCTCTTTCTAGCCTAGACCTTAGTAATATTAGAAGAAAAAAGGCTAATATAGCTCTAGCTACTAGTAGATAGTATAGTAGATTAATCTATAATATACTATATAGTTTAGGCTTCTAGACTATATAGGCCTAGAAGTCTAGTTTCTATAATAAATATATTACTAGTATTTTAAGAAATAGAAATCTTATCTATTTGTAAATAGTAGAAACTAATTAATATAGTCATAGAGCTAGTCTAATACTTTTAACTCTCTATAATTATCTAGCTACTCTATCTAGCTAATATTCTCTATATATAGTAATAGCTCTATATTCTTATATATCTTCAATATAGCTATAGCTATCTTAGAAAGCTATATCAGTTCTCTAAAGAATAACTTAAAGGTCTTTAGATAATTAATTATAAGATTATTCTCTACTTCGGCTTTTAGTATAGGGTTAATATCTTTTCTATAATCGGAGGTATACATAGCGCTAGCCGAATTAAAGGACTAAGGTATCTACTAAAAGAAGGCAGTAAAGGACGAGCTGGACTAGAGAGATGTATTTAGTCTAGCGACGAGTGTAAAGAGCGCGTTGTAAATCTCTAGGTCGAATATATAGCTATCTACCTTCTCGAATATTAGGATAATCCCTTATACGTCGAACTCGCCTGAATCAATCTGAGATCCTAGGTTGAAGAGGTCCATTAAGAGAGTTCCACGACCGATACGGGACGGAAGGGCACGAGATAGCGGGATGGATTACAGTGCTAGAATGAGCTCGAGCGCTAAATCTCTGGCGCCTACACAAATTAGCTTGGAGTTAGCTAGAACTTGCTCTGACTCGCCTGTCCCAGAGGTTTCCACCAAGTGCCTGACTTCAGAGATACCGAGATATTTGCATTTCGCTCCGAAGAGACGGCGAAACCCATCCAACTCATTTCCGATCGGGTTCTTAGCAATAATGTCCGCATCGGTGAGGACACTCATCGTGCAGGAGCTTAGATGAGCCAAGACACTTAGCTATGCATGTAGGAGAGTAGGTGGACGTATGTGAGTGAGAAAGCGAGGAACGGACGGGCGACGCGCAGGTTGCCTTTAAAACGCCTCGAAATTACTTCGGTCACGTGATCATGCTGCCAAGCTCCGCTCTAGCCCACCCCCTTGCGTGTGCCATCAAATATCAAGACGAGAGCAATATCCCCATCAGAACGATCTTTTTGAGAAAGACGGCCCCGCCTTCTCCAAAGACAATGATGAGAGAGATGATGGAAGAAGAAAGGGAGGAACGGCAGAGGACTTTGGATCGAATTAAGGACTGCTCTGAAGAGACTAGGCCATGGTGGGCTGATTTCTTAGTTTCAAACCCGTGTCGATACTTACTGTGATAGCCCTGAACGTTCCGAGAGTATCAGCATGACTTGTTTTCGCAGACAACATTTCCACTGGTGTACGGTACACGAACGGATGACGGATGAGATTGAAACGGCACGAATATCTGCTCCGCCTACTTGTTGCCTTAAAGTGAGTAAGCAGCTTGCCGCTTGGACGACGAAGATGCGCCCAAAATACTATAACTCTACTCAGCACAGCGGTCCGGGAGTCTTTGTTCTACTCATGGAAAGCAGTCTTTTCACCTGCCAAACTTCTTCAGCTCCAACCACCTCATCGGCGGATACGTAATCAGCGTGAACCCACAACCAACCCACATCCCAACATCTCCGCCGGTATCGCCAATCAGAACCGCCAGTGGGCCAACATACCACAACTGATACATGCCCAAGATGGCGCCCATCCACCCGAGCAAGAAGCTAATCAACGCCGCGACTCCAATCGGCAGCTTTCTCCTGTCTTCCCATGCAGCCCAATCAAAGCCGCCGAGGCGCGGCTTGAAGATGAGGTGCTCCTCAAGGACGATGCACACCATGATCATCAGCCAGTAGCCCATGAGGGCCAGAAAGTTGGTAAAGATATGGAACAGCTCGTTGCGACCGGCCAGCGCGCAAATCAATTGGATCACGACCAGGAAGGTCGCCCAGACCCAACGCGGCACGGCCTTGCCCCAGCGCCCCATTGCCTGGCAACCCAACGCGGCGCTGTACGTGCCAAGAATGGAGTTCGCAATGACGCCGAGCGCGACGACGACGGCGCAGAACTTGCCGAAGCCACCGAGAGGGCCGTAGCCGGCGGTGATGAGCGCGCCGGACGAGATGTGGTACGCGTCGGACCAGGCGGGCGTGGTGGTGACGCCGGAGGCGAGGCCGACGCCGAGCATGTTGACAAAAGAGAAAGAGAGCGTGAGCCCGGTTAGTGTGAGGCAGAAGATCTTCCACTTGGTGGTGTTTTCGGGGTAGTAGACGTAGAAGTCTGATGCTGCTGCTGCCCAGGAATTCGGGACGTAGAAACATAGGGAGAAGAAGGAGAGGCGGTTTGCAGCGATCTGGGCCGTGCTGCCAACGGATTGGAGGGAGGTGTCAAAGTTTGGACCTGCGGAACCGACGAGCACGAAGAGAACGATGATTTGAGGCAGCCAGGCGAATCTACCATTTGCTATTAGCGTTTATCTAACACTATCGCAAGAGAAGGACTTACGTACCGCTCGTAAAGGTGGAAAACGGCAAGACCGAAGACAGCGATGATGCAGACGCCAATAGCGACCACGACGATGCCGACAGCAATAGTCATGCTGCCCCCGCTGACTGCCGAAAGCATCTGACCACTGATGATGCAGGCGAGGACGGCGTATCCAAGCATGAGAATGATGTTGAGGAAGGTGCAGATCTTCGATGGGTAGTAGCCCATAAAATATCGCGCCACGACCTGGAGATTCAGTAAGAGCCGTGATACCTTCCACTACGTGGTTTCCATCTCCCGCTTCCGGGACATTCTTATCAAGTAGAAGAGGAGTAGAGCGAGCACAGGGTAGGAAATCAGAGTCATAATCCCGATTTTGACAATCTTTACAAAACCGGGTGAAACGATGGTTGAAGAAACTCACCATAGTCCGACTCCCGCTCTCTGCACCCCATGTACTCAGATACGCTGTGGACATGGCACCCAAAAATGCCCCAAAAACAGCGCACAGCGCACTATCTGTAAACCCCAGACTGAAAACTAGCGGCCCCAGTAAACCCACAGCAAGGTTGTTAATCGTGATGTTTGCGCTGAACCACAGCAGCATCATCTGGATATATCCAGTTGTAGAGGGCGCCTGCCTCTCTTCTGGCGGGACGCGAGCAATGCCGCGAGCCTCGAAGCCAGCTAGGTTCTCGATGCGTGTGTTCCATCGCTTAAAGCGGCTGGGAACTGGTAGAGTAGTGGAGGGCGAAAGGGCAGACGAGACGTCAGCGGTGATGTTTTTCTCGACATCTACGTTTTCTGGCGACGTGGAGGTGGAATCAACTTTGGAATTCATAGTGAGAGTGGTGCACAGCTTCATCAGCAACAACAGGGGCCAGGAAGGCGGATGGCTATCACCTGGCTATGACCATGGAAGGCGAGGTAAGTTATAGAGAAGGGAAGCTGATAGTCAGGCAGGAGCGGGGGTGAGGTGATGTAGGAATTGAGGTGGTGTCTTAATAGTAAGCGGAGACGCATCTCACCGGTCTTGGTTTCTACGTTATCTAGCCACGTCCGATAAGCAGACACCTGTTTGGGGGCCAAGTTGGATCCTGGCTTTTTACGCGGGCAAACCAGGTGACAATGTGGGAGGCGAATCTTGTCACCGATACTCGGGCCCAAGTCACGTCCGAAAGCCTTGGAGATTGCAGGTTGCTTACCGTGGAACGCAGCCCTAGAGAAGACGCAAAACATTTCAGATCGCACCGTAGTGGCCGCGCGTAGCCAGCAAACGCTAGTGTTGCCAAAAGTTCGATTGAATCTGGAGTTGATCCAATCAATCTAGAGCGGATCGATCGGATCGAGTATGGATCCAATCTGTAACTCTACTAGCTAGCTTTATCCGGGGCTTCCGACGTAGATCTGGGGCTTCCGATATAGATCCGGAGCTTCTAAACCGCGGCACCTAATATCTTGGCGTCTGGAAGGTTCCGGAAGTCTTAACTCATGTCAAGACCAAGATGTATTTAGCTATATACAGCTAGCTATAAGCCACGTGGTAAGCGTGGAGTAATTCAGACTCGAGCTGGATAGATCGATTCAGAGTCAGCTCGAGTCTAATCGATCTGTTAGCAATACTGGCAAACGTATAGTACAAGGGCATCGAAGTTGAACTCTGCATCTCCACATGGTAATACCTAGAAACCTCTTGCTTATTAAGAGAGCCAACGTAAAGACGTAAATATACGAGGCGCAATACTACATCCTATATCTACTATCTATCTAACGCGCGCCTCCGAGGGTAACTATATTCTAAGAAGCTATCTATATAATAGGAATCTGGATTATAGCGAGATAGATATATATATAGAGAATAGAAGGATTCTGGCTCTATATACACCTATTATAAAGGAGTAAGGGATTATTTTAATAGCTTTTTCTTAATATTCTATACCAAGAAGAAGCTCTAGCTTCTAAGGTTTTATAATGTTTTTCTAAAGGATATACTACCTAATAGTAATAACGCTAGAAGTATAGTAAATATAGCTAGAGGGATTCTTTCTTTAAGAATAGCACTTATATTATAGAGTTTATCTATATCCGATATGGCGCTTCTGGCTGCCGTAGTAACAATAAATAGGATTACAAATAAAAAACGCACAGTACAATAACACACATAATATTGGTATCCTGAAGAAAGCCAATCAACCTACACTAAAGCCGGTTACCTCCTGCTTGGTCACTAATCTCAAGCCAAGTGGTGATCGCTGCTGAGGCTGGGTCTGATGTTTGCAGATGCTAAAGCATGCAATAGCCGGTAGGGACATAATTGGCGATATCCATGGTAATCAAGTTTATATCTACCCGATAACATTCCACAGATCGACCTTCTAGGTCCGTTACCAGATGACGAAGCTACTCCGGTACCCCTGCAGTCTGAAGGAGCCCGAACAGCAAGATACAGCATATCGTTGCAAGCCCCGCCGTCACCAACTTTGACCGTTTCTCCACCACCTTCGGAACATGGTTCGAGAGCAACTAGTCCAGCACCGCCTATCGCACGGGCACGCTCAGCCGACAGGCTCGCATATGAGATCTTACCTGATAGCATCCTTCCACTCCGCCTATCACAGCCGGAACTGGAGCTGTTCTGGGTTTGGCTCTTCTTCAATTCCATGCTTTCATCCAACTCTACCTCGAGCATGTTGTCTTTTGCGCTTATAGCCGAAACTCGCATGGGAAGAACCCCCTTATATATAACTAGTTCTAGAAAGCATTTTCGTATTATAAGCCTACATAAGCGCATGCGCGATCCATTTTTTGCCCATAAACAGCTCACTTGGTAAGCGTTTTCCCGTCCAAACCAGGTTTCAACAATATTGCCCTGAGTTTGTTGAGATTATTGTTCAGTGATTTTCATTGTTGATTTGCCTATGTCATGCTTCACATTGTACCCAAAAGCAATACAGAAGACTGGAGGACACGTTTCGGATCGGCTTGATATCGTGAAAGTATATACATATTGTCAGACACGGCTGCGCAGCTCCCTTCATCAACATCCTTCATCTGAGAAGATGAAGGGCCTCCATGGAAAGCCGAACACTTTCAATGTCTTTACCAGAGTCTATCCAGACAGCTCCAACAATTGCCTCGACTGTAGATGCAAGCGTAGTCCAAGGCACGTCTCCCTATTGACATGGTTCTTAAAGACATGCTTGACCAAGTTGCACTCCGCAGCAAGGTGACTTAGGGCGTCGTTTAAGCCGAGATCACTGACAACATATCTGCCCTCCTCTATTCCAGTCAAGACCACCTCCGGCCTGTAGAGTACGGTCTTACCGGTGCTCGTCCTAGATGGATACCATCTATCTACAACCACCAAGCGGATCAGCGCGTCACCAACCAAAGCAAGACGCTTGTTGCCATGCTTGTCCCTAGCAATATAATCATCTGACTCTGAAGCGCCTGCTGCCTGCAGTGCCTCTTAGAGTAATTGAGGACTAGTAAAGTGATGTTTGATGACGCTTTCAACGGCTCGTTGCTCCTGCATATTCATAATGCGGTTAGTTGTGTTAAGCTGATATCTCGTTAATAGTATGGCAGAGCTTGCAAGAGTAGATATATGGGCGTTAACTACTCCGCATGCTGGATTAAGTTAGCATTAATAGAAATGTCTTACTTTGTTGTGTGCTCCAACATCCTGGCTTGATAACCCTCTGCTCGGCGAAGCTGCAGGCACGAATGAACGGTCAAAGACGTTGCTATTTCTGAACGTTTGCGTTTAATTAGTGATGACACCTCAGGGCTCATACCCGGTATTGATCGTTCTTGACGACTATTAAGGGGCGGCAGCCCCCTTACGTACTACCAATATTAGGTTCTGGAGCTAAAGCGTCGGAGAGCGCGATAATCTTGCAATTTTATACTAACTACAACAACTGGGAAGTGAGTCAATGCTATCACGTTGAACCGGATGGGCCCGAAGCACCTAGAGGGCTCGAAGAACCTGGAGGGCCTGAAGAACCTGGAGGTCCCTGCCTTCCTTGAGGACCGTCGCGACCATCGCGACCATCACGTCCTGGAGGCCCAGGAGGACCATCACGACCGTCCCTTCCTGGAGGACCGTCGCTGCCATGCCTTCCAGGAAGACCAGGAGGCCCGGGAGGACCCGGACTACCGCCGCGGTG
This sequence comes from Coniosporium apollinis CBS 100218, assembly GCF_000281105.1. NCBI lineage: Eukaryota > Fungi > Ascomycota > Dothideomycetes > Coniosporium > Coniosporium apollinis. The sequence continues at coordinate 11,075 of NW_006913272.1, forward strand.
ATGTGCTCCAAAACGGTGTTGAACAGCAGCTGGTGCACCATGTCTTAGGAGGCCCAACCTCTTGCGCTAGCTCGAGGTAACTTACAGCACTCCAGCAAGCAATTCTGGCGCCAGCTCTTTATTAACAATCGCGACCTCTGAGGTCCGCTGGGCAAAGGTGAATAAGCAGGGTTTTGAGAAGATGGTGCTCAATCCGCGTGGCGCTTACATTGACGAATTGACGAAGTCAATGCTGGCTTTCTTCTACTTTGGCACTGACGAAGCGCTGGCTGAGGGCCTTTACAACTATTACCGGAATCTCTCGGGGCTCTCGGAGACTACGTTATGGCTTGACGGAAATAAGTCTTTCCTAGAGAATGTTTGCTACAGACCATAGTCGCAGCCGATGGTTAGTCCGCATTAGCTGAAGCTTAGCTTTAATCCAAGCTTCAACGTGCGGGATTGGCTAAACTCATCAAAGTGGATCCCTTTCAGCGAATCATACTTCGTTCCAGCTGTGGATATACCCTGCAAAAGAGGCGCGCTATTCATCGGCTGCGAGGATACCCTGTATAGAGACACTGCTTAAGAGGGAAGTCCGGAATCCCCGATTACCAGACACCAGGCACTAGTTGGCAACCAAATCGATGGATTTTTGAGGATGACCCAGCTCGTCGCCAAGCCGGAGAAGCTGCAGGAAGCAGCCGCCTATCGTCGACGAGACCGTTCCATGTAAGGCTTACTGCTTTCGACATGCGACCAGACTGTTCTTACTGGGTCTCCCTTCGGGATGAGTGGGGTTAGGTCAATACGTCACCGATGAGTCGAAGGATTGAAGGAGGTGGCTGAGTTTAAGGCAGCAGGCTTGGCCGATATATTTAGAACATTGGTCAATATGGGAGAGCGTTTTCGGCTTCCCGAGACATGGGTGAGTCAGGGTGAGGGATCGCCCATGCTCGTCCAAAACTCACCTGAAACTCACCCATGCTCATCCATGCTCACCTACCTTATGCTCACCCATTGCTCACCCCGGCTCGCGCGAGTATAGGGCGGCGACGCTCACCCGCTAGAACGGGAGAGGAAGCCCTACAAAGGCTCGCAGATAATCCGTCAGTAGGTAGGAAATTAAATCATTACCTAGGCACCTAGGTAGATTGTTTGCGAGACCCCCGTCGTCGCCTAATGCGGATGATGCCGACTGTAGGTGAGCTCGCTGAGGCAGGACAAAACCCCGCATGGCCCTTCGGCGGCCTGTTTTTGTGGAGATGTATGTATCTAGGCAACTTCTTCCCAAACCCCGCTTGTTCGGATGACAACCTTTCCTTTGGACTCCGAAAGCCCAGATTACGCATCTCATTATGGCTTCAAACCGCGAAAGCAACGGTCTAGATGGCTATCACAGCAAGCTTGACTTCACTGTCAGTTAATACAGAGAGGTATTGTGCATGCAAACCCGCTAATATAGCTGATAGACTTTCCGCAACGTCATTAACAACAAGCTAACATCCACCGCTGAGACCCGCCATGGCATCAATCCTGCCACAGCGGAACCTCTTCCAGAAGTCCCAGTCTCAGTGCAGAAGGACCTTGACAACGCCGTTGCCTGCGCCCGTAAAGCTTTTGAGAGCTGGTCTAAGACGACTGAAGAAGAGCGCGGAAAAGCTCTCCTTTCTTTCGCGGACGCCATCGAAAGCCAGCAAGACGAGTTCGAGCGACTCCTCGTACAGGAGCAGGGCAAGCCGCTCTCAACTGCGCATGTGGAGCTCACCATGGCCATTCAATGGCTTAGGAGCTTCCCCAAGCTGCATCTGACAGAGGAAATCCTAGAGGAGACCGAGGATCGAGTGATCATCAGCAGATACACGCCCCTTGGCGTTGCGGGTGGCATTGTTCCTTGGAACTGGCCAGTACTTCTCGCAGTTGGAAAGATCGGACCAGCCCTCTATACTGGGAACACGATTATCATCAAGCCATCACCATATACTCCCTACTGCGACCTGAAGCTGGGCGAGCTAGGGACGCGGATCTTCCCTCCAGGCGTCCTGCAAGTGCTCAGCGGGGGCGATGATCTGGGGCCTATGCTTACAGAACACCCCAACATTGATAAGATCAGCTTTACCGGCTCAAGCGTCACGGGTAAGAAGGTCATGGAGAGCTGCAGCAAGACTCTCAAGCGTGTGACACTCGAATTGGGTGGTAATGACCCGGCAATCATATGCGAGGACGTTAATATTGAGAAAGCGATTCCAAAGGTGGCCTCTCTCTCTCTTCCTAGGACTCCAATTGTCGATTCCTGCTAACGACTCTGTCTCCAGGTCGCCACCCTCGCGTTCCTCAACTCTGGCCAAATCTGCATGCTTATCAAGCGCCTCTATGTCCACGGAGCTATCTACGACCAGTTTCGCGACGCCCTAGTCGCCTTCTCGAAGACCATCAAGACCGGCGACGGCTTCGAGCCCGATGTCCTCGTCGGTCCGATTCAGAATAGCATGCAATACGAGAAAGTAAAAGCCATGTACTCTCAAATCAAGGAAGAAGGCTGGACTTGTGCTCTTGGCGGCAGTATCCAGGAATTCTCAAAAGGCTACTTCATCGAGCCCGCCATCATCGACAATCCACCCGAGCACTCGAAGATCGTCACGGACGAGCCGTTTGGGCCGATTATCCCAATACTGAAGTGGTGGGATGAGGACGATGTGATCGCGAGAGCTAACGATTCGAAGATGGGCCTCGGAGCATCGGTGTGGAGTGCAGATATTGAGAGGGCGCATCGGATGGCCAGGCAACTCGAGGCGGGGAGCGTGTGGGTTAACTCGCATTTTGATGTAGCACCGGGGGTACCGTTCGGCGGACACAAATGGAGCGGGATGGGTATGGAGTGGGGTGTTGTTGGATTGAAGGCTTACTGTAATCCTCAAACTTTGTGGCTGAGGAAGTCGGAATAAGAAAGCGAGAGAAGGTAGACTTAGCTCACCCTAAGCTCACCCATGCTTACCCAAAACTCACCTCGGCTCGCGCGAGCTTAGCGCGGCGTCACTAACCCTCTAGAACGGGAAAGGAAACCTTATAGAGGCTCGCAGATAATCCATCGGTAGGAAAATCGCCCGACTGTTGGACGAACGAGGGTCCACTCGTCCGACTCGCCCGACAAGCCGTGTTAATAATTTAGATAATTATATGACTAGCTAACCGATTTTAGTAGCTAGCTAGCCGTTTATAAAAAAAAACACTACGAGTCTTTATAGGTGTTAAACCTAGTTTCTTATCTAAATATATCTATCTAAAATAATTTAACTAGCAATTGCGCTATTAATATTCTACCTTATAAACTACTTCTCTAAATCTAACCACCACTCTTATATACTTCTATTAACCTTCCTCTAATCTCTCCGCTAAAGCTACTACTACTACTATAGTATTAATACTATAATACTTCTATAATTAAATATACTAAGTAGCTTAAATAATATTAGAATTAGGCTAGTTATAGTAGTTAGTTACTATTATACTAGCTAAGCTAAAGATACACTCTAACTCTAAGCTTATTACTAGTATTAAGAAGAGATTAAGCGCTATTCTTATAAGCTTTAGGTAGTTATTTAAGCGCTAGATCTAACACATAATAGAATTCTTATATTTAATCCATTTAACCTCTATCTAAGCTGTATATTTATTAATAACTATAATATAACTACTAGTAGTAATAGTAGTAAGCCTCTTAGCTATATTAGCTTTAAATTTATCTATTTCTTATATTAGAGGTTAAATAACTAGTTAAGCTTATCTTAAGCTATATTTATTAATTTAAAGCTAATAAACTCTCTCTCTACTAGCTTCAATCTAATTACTATAGCTCTACTAGCGATTCTTAATATATTACTACTTATACTTTCAATAAAGAATAAGTGTAGTAAGATAGACTAGATTCTTATTAAATAGTATATAATACTAATTTATCTTTTACTAAGTAAGCTTAATACCTATATAGAAGTAGTTCTCCGAATAGTATTTATATAATCCCTTAGTATATTTAAGCTTCTTTAATAGGTGTTTAAAAGCTATAATTATAAACTAGAAGTTACTACTACTAGATCTAGAATACTCTTTAAGACTCTAAGTAATATATTCTATTAAATAAAGTAGCTCGCAATACTATACTAATACCTTCTAATCTTTTACTAAAAGCTAGTCTCTAAAGATTAATATTATAAGCCTATTTATATTCTTTAGTTTATAGCTATTCTATATCTATCTTACGTATTACTATACTTCTCTATTAATAAACTTATTAATAGTATTATAGAGCTAGATACTACGCTTAATTTTATTATAGGTAGAATTCTACTTTATTCTATTATCTTAAATTAAGTTAAAAGGCACTATTAACTAGCTAGTTGTAATAGAGTGCTATTGCGAGATAATATAGGCTACTAGGGTAGTTAGGGTTCTAATTAAGAAGGTAGAGAATAGTACTAAGATATAGTTAATAAGGTAAGGATTAATATTATAGGGGTGAGATTAGATTAAGTTATAAAGAATACTAGATTCTTATTTAAGTTAAGTACACTATTCTAGATAAACGAGAACGGTGCCTTCTATATAATATAGACTATAGTAAGTACCTCTATATCTCACTTTACTCACTCTATCTACTCTACTCGTCTTAGTATACTCTACTATAGATCTAATAGAGGGTACTAAAGTCTATAGAGCATGTTACGTGTTAGCTTATACTAGTTAGAGTATAATTAGTCCGCTAGCTTTTATTTATAATACTATCCCTCTTTTAGCCTAGGCTATATTCTGAAGCCCTAGAATAGTAGGTCGGATAATTATCTAAGCCTGTCCTCTTTCTTTCCTACTATTAGACTATTATATCTGAGGTTCTTCAACCTAAATCTCTTAATAACTCTATTACTTATCGCCGTAAATTAGCTTACTATCTTTATAATAAGAACTCTATTATACCGACTCCTTATAATCGCTGCTCTTCTATAGATTTATTCTATAAGGTTAATCTTTCTTTTAGAAAGTATGCAGAATATCTCTAGTTAAATAAAAGCTATTTATTAGTAGTTACTTATACTAAATATCCGCTTAAACTTTTTTAGCTATATATTATATTCTCTACTAACTTTCTTTAGGGGAAAAGTTGAAGAAAGAGAAACGTAAGCTTTATTATAAGCTATAGGAAGCTAATAACACGGTAGCTACTATATAGCAGGCGGTCACTGCTATAAAAGCTACTTAAGAGTTTCTTTTAGATTCTCTTAAAGATTTAGAAGATAAGTAGAGTATACTAGTATCCTAAAAGCTTTCTTCTATTAAGGAGGTTAAATAGTTAGAGTGGAAGGAGTAGTGTAAGTAGGTTTGAGTCTTTAAAAAGAATTGTACCTTCTTATTAGCTAAGTTAGAGTTGCTACTAGTTAATAATATATTATCGTTCTCGCCTTCTATCTAGGCTATCTAGAATAGTAATTCCTTTTAGCTAGACCCTCCTGGTACTTCTCTATAGCTTGTTTACTTCTATTAAGATTAGTATATAGCTTCTATATATTTTCTAAGTTAGAGTAGTCTTTCTATTTTATAAGGTATTATTATATACTATTATTAAGTTAGTACTATCATCTAGGACCCTTTATACTTTATATTATCCTTCTTATTCTATTAGATAGTTATCTAGTACCCTCGCTAATATAGGTATTTCTATAGAGGCTGGTTCTAATAGCAAAATGTAGAATACTAGGTATATCTTTATTCCCTCTAGTAGGTCTAGCTTATAGCTTATATTCTTAATATTTCTAATAATCTTAAATGGTCCTATTCTAATATAGCCCAATTTTTTGCTTAGCCTTATTATCTTAATATTTTTCTAGAGGAAGTAAACTTTATCCCCCTCTTTAAGTATAGGTGCCCTAAATCTATATTTATTATAGTAAAATACTAATTATTATAATAGAAACTCGATATCTCTTCGTAGTTCTTAGTATATATACTATATTTCTTCCACTATTAACTTAGCTAATTCTACTAGAGTCTAGACTTCTTTTAGTTCGTAGAATATCTAAGCGTAGTATCTATAGTTAGTATAGAATAGAGTTTATTCCGTTATCTTATTTACGCTTATATTATATACTAGCTATACTAGTGGTAGTAATAATACCTAGTTTATTTATCTATAGTCTATATAATCTTTTAAGTACTACTCTAGTACTTAGTTTATACGCTCTACCTATCTATCTATTTATAGATAGTAAGCTGTTAAAAGCTTATAGGCTAGTTCTAGCTATACTATTAGCGCGGTCTAAAAATTCGATATAAATAGCTTGTCTCTATCTAAAATAACTTCTTTAGGTAGACCTTATATTACTATTACATTCTAGAGGAAAGTGTATACTAGCTCTTTAGTATTAGATAATTCTTTATATAGTATAAAGCGTACTTTCTTTATTAATTAGTCTATAATAGTAAGCACGGAGTCGTATTTCACCTTTATTAAAGGTTCTTTAGAAAGAGGTAGTTTAATAATAAAATCTATAGCTACTAAAGCTTATAGCTATATTAGTATTACTACTAATTTTATTAACCTATATAGTTTATACTGGGTTGCCTTTATTTTATAGTATAGATTATAGGTTGTAATATATTCCTCCACCTTCTTCCTAAGTTTTAGGAAAAAGTAGGTGCGGCTAATTGCTTTAACTATTTTAAAGATCCCTCTATATTCCTCTATTAGATTATTATAATATTATCGAATAATCTCTATCCGCTAGGCTAGTAGTATATATACTAGGCTCTTAAATAATAGTAGACCGTAATCTATTTATTTAAACTCTTTAAGGTCCTTAGAAAGTGCTCTCTAAGTATAAGCGTCCTATATTTATACTTTCTATATCTGGTTCTTAAGGTTATTATTTATAATCGCTATAGTAGCGGCTAGTATACTTCGATTATAAGTAATTTTTTTATTTAGATACTATTCTAGAATTGAGCTAACTATCTAGAGCTTCTCTCCTATATAATCTAGTCTTCTATTAAAAGCGTCTGCTTTTACGTTCTTAGAGCCTTTTTAATAGTGAATTTCGAAATTGAATACTAATAAATCTTTAGACTATTACACTTATTAGTGGTTTAGCATCTTAATAGTGGTAAAGTATACTAAATTCTTATAATTCATGTATACTTAAATTAGATACTTTACTTTCTTTAAATATACCCTCTATTACTTAAATGCTTTAATAATAGCTAGTAGCTCTTTATTATGGATTTTATAGTTTAGTTCTAGTCTACTAAACTTTTGCGAGTGAAATGCTACTAGATACTAATATCCTTTATTATTTTATTAATTTAAGTATACTTCTATAGCTAAGTTGGAAGTATCCGTCTTAATAATTACCTTTATTAGGTTAAATATTATTAGAACTAGTTTAGTACTAAACTATTTTTTTAGAGTGTGAAAAGTATTATCTACTTCTTTGCTCCACTAGAATCCTTAATCTTTCTTTATAAGATCTATTAGTGGTGCAATAATTTAGGAGTAGCCTTATATTAACTTCCTATAGAAATTCGCTAGTTCTAGAAACGATTATATATTCTTTACTAACCTTAGAGTAGGCTATTTAAGTACTACCTACACTTTAGTTCTATTTATCTAGATACCCTAATCCGTGATAATATACCCTAAGAACTCAATCTCCTATTAATAGAATTAGCTCTTCTTTAGTATAATTTATAAGTTCACTTATTAGAGTGCTTTTAAGACTTATCTAATATATTATATATATTCTTCTCTAGTCTTTAAATATACTAGTATATTATTAAGGTAGATAACTATAAATACATCTAAGTATTCTCTTAGGATATTATTAATATATACCTAAAATGTAGTAGGAGTATTAGTAAGCCTAAATAGTATAACTAAATACTTATAGAGTCTAAAATAGGTTCTTATTACTATTTTCCACTCTTCGCCTTCTTTAATTCGAATCTAGTTATATGCTTCTAGAATATCGAATTTTATAAACTATTTAGCTTCTTAGAGCTGATCCTATAACTCCGAAATTAAAGATAATAGATAGCTATTCTTAATAGTTATATTATTTAGTCCCTAGTAGTTAATATATAGTCGTAATCGTCCGTTCTTCTTTAGTATAAATAGGATAGGGTATCCTACGGGTGACTAGGATTTCTATATAAATCCTTTCTTTAGATTCTTATCTAGGTACGCTTATAGCGCCTCTAGCTTTTTTAGTAATAGTAGGTAAATTGCTAATTTCCCTAGTATCTTGCCTTCTTAGATAGGTATTATATAATTTTATATCTAATATACTAGTAGGGCTTCTTCTAGAGTCTTATTTATAAATAACCTCTTATAGTTCTTATATTTATCTAAAATAGATAATAGGGCTATAGTAGACGCAAGCTCTTATTACTTACTCTATAGGATCTATACTTATCTAGGATTTCTTTAAACTTCCTTCTTAAGTTCTTTAGCCGAGATTATATATATCTTAAGGCTATCTTCTAGTGTATCTTCACTTATTTAGACTAGTTTTCCCTAGAAAAAGTCTAGTATTTACTAGATCTAGTTAATCTTTAGATTTGCGTTCTTAAGCTATAGTAACTCTAGTACTATGTTATAGGTACTAGTTACTATAATATCGAACTATATATTCTGGATATAAGGTCTAATCTTTAACCTAATCATTCTAGTTTCCTAGTCTACTAATCCCTAATTATAGTCTAAAGGTTAGCTATCTACTGCTGTAACTAAGTAGGTATTAAGCTTTTATTATAACTATAATTTTGCTCCTTATATAAATTATAGTAATATAAAGTTCGCTATAGCACCTAAATCGATTAGCACCTTAGCCTATAATTAGCTAATCTAAATCCAAACTCTTAGGTTCCCGGTATATCTTATTACCGTAAGGGTGTATTTTTAGTATTCTACTCTAGGTACCTAAGTGCCCTTATACTAGTTTAAAAGTCTTTTAGTAGGCGCTTCTATCGACTCTCTAGCTGGAAGGCCCCTTAGTTTTTTAAACTTAAGTTCTCTAAGCTAGAGCTTTCTAAATTCTCGTTTTTAGCGGGAGTCTTTATTCTATTATACTAGAACTTATCTAGATTAACCTAGCGTCCTAGATTTACTTATAGATTCCTAGCTATAAATTCCTATTATAGTGCTATGACTTTCTATTAGAGTTCTTTAGGAATATAGCCTCTTTTAGAGGTGATATATTCTCTATTTTTAGTGAATCTCGCTTTTATAGGCGGGTGTTCTTATACTATATTATAGTATTTGTGTTCTAGGCGGGGTATACTATTCAGTATCTACTCTAGCTAGTATATATATTCTATAGCTATAACTAGTTATTCTAGAATAAGGTTATAGACTTCTTTATATACTTCGCTAAAGCTAATAGCGGATCTCTACTATACTTTATATATAGTTAACTTTATCTTAATTTTTTTAAGATTTTCTTTACACTCTAGTTATTCTACTTAGGCTTTTATAAGTTTATATATATTATAGTACACTTAATTCTATACTTTAGGCGAGTATCCGCCTATAATAGGGTTTTATAAGAGTACTCTCACTTTTAGCTCTTTATCTAAGACTAGGTTTAAGATATTAGAGCCTAGTTTACTCTCTAATAATCCTTTTTTTAATAATACCGCCTCTTCCTTAGAGAGAGTATTTAGTACTATAGTAAATACGACTAGGACTTCTACCTATAATTCTTAGAATGTAGCTATTCTCCAGCTAGGTTTCTTTTTAGTAACTTATAATACTTATTTTATTCTAGGTGGTTTTAGAAACTAACCTAATCTATCTTTATTACTTAGGTGTGTCTAATACCTATTATTATAGTATATAGTCTAGGACTTTACGTTATAGTGGGTTATAGTAGCAGCTAATTTGCCTTACTTCTTTAGGCTATTAGTTTTTACTAACAATTAGGCTTTCTTTAGTTACCTATAATTCTAAGTAATATATTCTATGCAATTGCAGTTAAGATACTTCCCTATAAAAGGCTTTCTTTATCCGGAGGATAGTTCTAAAGATGCTCCGCGTTCTCTCTACAATTTTTTTTTAGAGAAACATTCTAGACATCTCTCTATTACGTTAAGTTTTATAGGTCTAAGCTTATATAGGTCTTAGTTATACTAAGTAGGGTAGTTCTATTTATATTCTACTACTACTAGTGTATTATAGTCTTTCTTCTCTAATCTTCACTCGTATAGTTGATTATTAATCTGAATTAATATAGAGATTATTTTCTATAAGCAATCCGGTCGGTTGCTTTAGACTAAATTATTCTTAATATTCTCCTTTAATCCTTAGTAGTATTACGCGGTTAAAGCTATCTTATTCTATAAGGTATTACACACTACTAGTTGGAACTAGGCGGCGTAGTTAGCCGCTAATCCCTTTTAGGTTAGGTTTATTAGTTCTCTTTCTATAGTACGTGCCGCGTTAATATCTCTAAATACTTATTATATCTTTACTTTAAATAAGAGTATATTAGTAAATAGTTCTATTATTTCCTAAAACTAGTTGCGTTTATTATTTTTAAGGAAATTCTTAAGATAAGGCTAGATCCATTTAAGTGCCCGTCCTCTTAAATAGGTGATAATAAATATTACTTCGTTTTCTTCCTAAAACCATTTCTAATTATACTAGATATATAGGTTATATTAGAGTAGCTATAAGTTAAGTTTATTACACTCTCCACTATATTTATCCGGTACCTTTACTTTAATTAGCTTTAGTACTAGAGGTAGTGGTGCCTGTCCTCTTATAGGTCCGGTAGTCGATCTTATAGTAGATATATTAACATATTAATCTTAGGTATTTTATAATAGTAGTGCTTAAAGTGTAATAGAGTGCTATCGCGAGATAATATAAGCTACTAGAGTAGTTAGGGTTCTAATTAAGAAGGTAGAGAATAGTACTAAGATATAGTTAATAAAATAAGGATTAATATTATAGGGGTGAGATTAGATTAAGTTATAAAGAATACTAGATTCTTATTTAAGTTAAGTACACTATTCTAGATAAACGAGAACGGTGCCTTCTATATAATATAGGCTATAGTAAGTACTTTTATACTTTACTTTACTTACTCTACCTACTTTACTTATTTTAGCGTGCTCTACTATAGATCTAGTAGAGCGTGCTAAGGTCCGTAGAGCGTATTATATATTAGCTCGTACTAGTTAGCGTACGATTAGTCCGCTAGCCCTTATTTGTAATACTAGTAGTATTCTTATCTAGTAAGTCTTTATTAACCTAAGATTAGGCTTTACAGAACTATTTCTTTTACTATAGTAAGCGGTAGATCCAAATAATAAGATTATATAGCTTACTAACTAGCCTCTTACTCTACTAAAATACTAATTAATTAAGTAGCTCTATTAGTATTACTATCTTAATCTTAAAACTATTAATATTCTTACTAAATAATATCTTTCTTATAATAAGATTAATAATATAGTCTATATAATGCAACTAGTAGTAGATAGAATTGAATTTAAACTAGTTAGCAAGCGTCTTTATATAAATATTATTATTTAAAGTATTATCTAGTATAAAATAGCCTATCTTGCCTTTAATCTAGTACTTTTTAGTAATACGCGCTAGTACTTCTATAGTATTTATTTCTATATAGCTATTATTTAGCTCTAGTAGTGTTAAGAATTATGTTTTAGTAGTATACTTAGCGCTAATATAATAGATAATAATACTATTAAGGCTAAGAGAGTTTCTTAATATCTAGAGATTAAAGAATAGATAAATAGAGCTTAATACTACTTAAAGCTCTATAATTATACTATTTCTTAGTAAGTATTAATCCTCTATAATCTAATTATAAACTAATTTAGTATAAGAAATTACACTTCTACATGCGGCTAGAGGTAATAGAGTAGCTTATTAAACTACTTACTCTCTATCTAGTAAAAAGCTATATTATTAATTATAAGCTATTAGATAAGAAGCTACTAGAAGATATTGTAATTATATATAATAGCAAGCTTGTCAATTATAGCTTAATTATAAGAGTTATTAGCGTTAAGCCTAAGCCTATTAATAAGGGTAAAATCTATTTACTATCTCTTAGATCTAATCTTAATCTTATCGATCTTAGTAATCTAATATAGCTTAAGTAAATACTAAATTGTGCTACTACCCTCTTAATTAGTCTAGTAGATATACTGTAGTAAGATATAACCGCTATTATCTTTAGTACTCTAAAGATAATACTACTTATAGAGCTAGTACTACTTATGCGATTTAAAATTCTTAATAGTATCTCTATAAATCTACTACTAACTACTTAGTTTATAATCAGACTATAAGAAGGGTAGATAATAGCTAGCTAGATATAATTACTTATAGCTATATTAGGAAAAATTTAGGTACTTATAAAATCTATATTAGTCTAAGATATCTAAAGCGCTTAGAGCGCACTCGAAGTGCTTGCATAAATACTTAGAGCGCGCTCTAAGCATCTTAGATACATTAAATATCCAAAATATCCAAAACATCTAAAATATCCAAAATAATAAAAATATATAGAGTGTTAAAAACAGTTAGCGCTACTTAGTAAGCGGAAAATCTTAGAGTTTCTAATCTTACTTAACTTTTACTCTCTAGTAAAAAGAGCTAAAATATTAACGAATTTGAAAAGTAAGCGGATAATAATTGTTTTTTTAAGAGTTTACTCTCTAAGCTAGCTCTATTATTTACTCCTCTATTCTACTAGTAAAATCGGACTTAGAGCTTTTTTTAAATATTTTTTAGTAATAACTAAGTAGAACTTAGCATGCTAAGACCTACTATAAGTACTTAGAGTATTTTAATTACTTAAGCCTGCTTATAAGCAGCTTGTAAGTAGATAGAGTCGCTTAAAGACTCTAAGCACTTAAAGTAGGCTCTAAGCGCTCTAAGTAGCTCTAAGTAGCTCTAAGTAGCTAAAAAAATTTCCTAATATAATCTAGAGCTACTTATTAATAGCGGCGCTCTACTATCTATTACTAAGCTAGCTATTATAGCTAAAAGTAGAAGTATACTAAAGCTCTATTAGTATAGAAGAATTAAATAACATAGTAGTTAGCTAGCTTAATATAGCTTCAACTAAGATAAGATTTTAGAATTTACTAGCTTATATCTCTTAAGAGTTAGTTAGCTAAGTCTCTTATAGATTTTAGGTATCTTAAGTTTTAAAAGATAAATATATAGTGTATTAGCTAGCTAAGAGGATTATTATTATAATATAGTAAGTAAAAGAGCGTAATAAAGCTTTAATTAAAGTATTCAATAGCTAATACTATATAAAAGAGTAGTATTTAACTTCTATAGAATCTTTCTATCTCTTCTATTCCTTCTAACTAATTACTACGCGTGTAATTCTCTATTAACTAACTACTATACCTTAATTTAAGACTTCTACTCTCTAATAAAGCGCTACTTATACTAAGACCCTTAATACTAGGATTTAGAAACCTTATTTAGTTAAGCGGGTCGTCTAAAGTATTATAATAAGAAACGGATAATAAATAAGAGTATATTAGGAAAATTTAGATGCTCGTAAAATTGGAATTAGTTTAAGATATCTAAAGCACTCGAAGCATACTCTAAGTATTTAGAGCGCTTATAGAGATGCTCTAAGTACTCTAAGCGCTCCAATCGATTAGAGCGAGTATAAATTACTTAGTAAGTAAAAAAGATATAAATTACGTAAAAAATCCTAGAGTTTCCTTTCTCGCTTAACTTTTACCTCTCTATAAAAATAGTTAATATATCTACGTTTTTAAAAGTTAAGCGGATAATAATTATTTTTATTAAAAGTTTACTCTCTAAACTAGTTCTATTATACTTCCTTCTATACTACTAGTTAAATTGAACTTAAAGCTTTTCCTAATTTTTTTTAGTAATACTAAGTAGGCTTAGCGCTAAGATCTATTTTAAGTGCTTAGAGCTACTTGCAAGTTACTCGCAAGTAGATAGAGTCGCTTAAAGGCTTAGAGTACTTAGAGTAGGCTCCGAGCACTCTAAGTAGCTCCAAGCGGCTAAAAATTTTTCCTAATATAGATGAATGTTATTTTAATAATTTAGATATAGATAATTTTAAATACTATATTTAGACTTCTAGATTAGGCTTAGGCTAGGATTTACCAATCGAAGCTCTTAGAACTTATTGCTTTATCCACTAACTCTCTACTTTCTAAACCTAGTATTATCTTTATCTATAGCCTTAATAGAAACCGCGAAGAGATATAGATAGTAAAGAATACTACTACTTTATAGCCTTAGATTCTACTACTATCTAAAATCTCTAACGCTCGCGTTCTTACATTCGGATATAATATATACATAGTAGACTAGCGAGGAGTAGTATCTAAAAATAGAATTAGAAACTATTCGATGAATCTACTAGCTGCTATCGTATTATATAGAGAGGATAGTAATACTATAAACCTCGCTAGATCCTAGTACTAGAAGAGTAGGACTTATACTAGTAGAATAACCGCCCTATTATCTTTATTTACTATAGCTTAGGGGATCTTATCTGTAAGAATATAAGTCATCTAACTTGTAATTAACTAGAGTTTAGCTTACATATACTATAGGCTTTAATAACAGCGCGATAAAAACCTGAAAGATATCTATAGAAAATTCTTTATTCCACTCGTGGTACTATATTTCTCAGCACTCTATACTATAGCTCTAGGCTTGTAAAGTGGGCGAAGACGCTAGCTAAAGCAATCGGTCTTCTTAAGTAGATAAACTCTCAGATTCTAGCCGTTCTTAAAAGCGATTCCGAGGTTCTTGCGCGGATTCAAGATAGTTTCTATACTATAATTAGGTTACGGAATTAGGATGGGCTTCCGTCGATTGAGATAGTATACTTCTATAAGAAATTGCCTTTACTAGACGTTAGTGCTATGAGTTAAATAATAGATATCAAGTCTATCCTATATATTAATATTTTATCTTAGGTTGTTCCTTATTAACGCCTCTACCGCGCTCTAGTATCTACCTATTATATTTACTAGCTTTCTATTATATCTACTAACCTTCTATTAAACTTAGTAGCTAAGCTTATAATATATAATATTACTAGTGCTACATGCTAGCTACCCTAGAACTAGCTTCTAATTTAGCTAGTTCTTTTAGTATATAAAGATCTTAATTATTTACTAGAATAGCTAACTACACTTAGTAGTAATAGAGTTACTATAATAACTATAGATATATTTGTATTTAGCGCTTATTACTAGTATAAATAGAAGATTATAGGCTATTTTACTAAGCTTTAAATATCTAGTCTTATTAATATACTACTAGATAAGAGAATTCTCTATATCTTTAGTACTATTCTTAATACTAAGCTCTAAAAAATACTCTAGCTTAGACTAGATTCTAGTTTTTTTAATATAGCGGTTCTTTATAGTCTAAGTAATATAGCTAAAGTAAGTAAGTTTATTATTAGATAGTCTAGAGAACACTATAGTATTGTTCTTCCTACTTTTAGCTAGTTTAAACTTAAATACCTCTTAATATTTCGTAAATAACTCTATAGTAATAAGACGCGTATTATCTATCTAATCTTAATAATTAAGCTACCCTTTATACTCTTTAAAATACTTATTCTTTTATGTTCGATAGAGTATAAGCGTAGCGTGGTAGATTAGTAATATATTAGTAAGTATATTATAACTCTCTAGCTTCTTAGAGCTAGTTTTAATTCTATTATAATACTATTTTAGATACTTAGCTAAGAATAGCTCCGCTATAAAAATATTAAATAAGATCTTAAAATACTAAAAGAGGTAGTTAATTACTAGTAATATCTTCTAAATTACTCTATAGGTAACCTTCTTACCTTATTCTTATCTATTTAACTATAGCTACTTAGTAATAATACTAAATAGCACTAAAAGATAGATAAATAGTAAAAGATAAGCAAATAGCTAAAGATACTTAAAGTCTTACTACTCTAACTTATTCTTTATTATATTAAACTTATCTAATAATTTAGAGCTTATTTAGTTTAGTTAGTAGAGTGTAATTATAATCTTTAGCTACAAGCGCGCTTAATTATAGCTAAGTAGCTATTCTTTTAAATTCTACTATTCTTAAGTAGTTAGTAATAGAATTTCTTACCGCCAGACTTTTTTTAAGATTAATAGGCTTTAAATACCTACTAGCATTAATTACTATTGTTAATATAAATATATAAATTATAAAGCTTACTAATAGAATCTATCTTTTAAGGCTAAAGCTTAAAGACTATATTCTTATTAGCCTTTGTAGTTATCTTCTTAAACTTAATAATACCCTCGCTCTAGATAGAGCCTTAATAACAAGCTAAATAATATACCTAATATACTAAAGATGCTACTATACTAGGTTAACTATATTTAAATATCTTCTAGCTAACTTCTTAAGAGCTATACTATTATCTAACGCATTATCTATTATAATATAGCAAAGTTTAGCGCTAATAGAGTATTTTTTAACAATAGTAGTAATATAGCTTTTAATATTCTTGCTAGTATAAGATTTATAGAAGCGTAGTAGCCTAAGAAGTATATTTTAAAAATATCTACTAGTACTTATCTAATATATAATACTAATATAGTTTAGACTATTACTTATAGTCTAGTAGTTCTAGCTAAGACTAATTTAGCTCTTTATAGAATAGAGGTTATTCTTCATAAAGACTTACTTTATATATATATATATAATAGATACTATCTCTAGATAATAATACTAGGCTACTAGAGTATAGTATAATTCCGATCAAGAGATTAGAGGATAGTATACAATATAATAGAGTTAGATTAATATTCTAAGAGAATAATCGAGTATATTATAAGAATATAAGATTCTTTATATTTAGTTAAGTATATAGTTCTAATAAACAAGAATAGTGCTACCTATATACTTGAGCCTATAGATTATATTCTTATACTATAATCTCTTTAATATAGCATTTCTTAGCGGAATTACCTATATTATATTATATACTATGCTAGGAAATATTATTTTCTAGATATTACACCTTTCTAGAAAATCTTTTCCAGAAATTACTAAGAGTTATACTACTATCCTATTTTTACCTTAGCTTTTAGACTAAAGGTTTATTTTATAATACCCCTCTACTTTCTATATTCTTAGCTTTATTATACTTTTAGCTAAAAAATCTAAATTCTTTTACTATTATCTTAAGCTTACGGATTTTATTACTACTAGTAGTACTAAAATACCTACTTTCTATTGATATTACCACCTAGTAGAGATATCTTATAAGATAGACCTAAGGTTAGATTATTATACAAGACATATTACTAAGAATTATAAGTGCAATGTAGTAATAACTAAGAAAGAGTTTTTATATTTTCACTTTATTTTCTTATTATTACTTTCCCTTACTTCTCTATAGTTAAGAATTAGGTTAAGGAATATAATTAGCTTGAAGTAGAAAGGGCTAAAGCCTAAAAAGTAGCCTCTACTACTTTAATAAAGTAGAATAACTAGAGAAATAGATAATTCTCTATAAGAAGTATCATAATAAGATAGTAGTCTAGAAGTTAGTTTGTATTAACGAAATAAATTATTTTAAATAGAAGTAGAAGTATATTACTAATAAGCTATTTTTACCTAACCTGTTTTTCTCTTTTAGTAATTTAGATACTACTCTTTCTTTTTCTTTTTAGATGAATCTAAGTTTCAATATTAATTCTATATCTAATATTGTATAATGTATTTCTATATCTATTAAGATTTATAGCTATTTTCCACGTATTTTCTAAGACTAGATAGTCTTTTTTATTTAATAAAATACTATTATTTCCTATTATTAAACTTAGTACTATTATTTAGACATTTTTATAGCTTATATTATTCTTTTTATTGTATTAGGTAATTATCGAGTATCTTAGCTAGCACTAGTACCTTAAAAGGTGCTAGCTTTAATAGTGAAATATTAAGTGCTAGATATATATTTTTTTCTCTTAGCAAGTTAAGCTTATAGCTTATATTCTTAATATTTCTAATAAATTTATAGCGTATATTCTTAATGCTTCTAATAAGCTTAAAAGATTTTATTCTAGTATAGTTTAGTTTTCTACTTAGTTTTATTATCTAGATATTTTTCTATAGAAGATAAACTTTATTCTCTTTCTTAAGTATAGATTCTTTAGATTTATATTTATAATAGTAAAATACTAGCTACTATAATAGAAATTTAATATCTTTTTATAATTTCTAGTAAATCTACTATGTTTCTTTTATAATTAGCCTAGCTAACTCTACTAATATCTAGACTTCTTTAGATCTATAGTATAACTAGATATAGTGTTTATAGTTAGTATAGAATAGTGTTCACTTTTTTATCTTATTTACGCTTATATTATATACTAGCTATATAAGTAGTAATAATAATAGCTAGCTTATTTATTTATAATTCATATATTCTCTTAAGTACTATTTAAATACTTGGTTTATATACTCTATTTGTTTATTTATCTATAGGTAGTAAGCTCTTAAAAGCTTAAAAAATAGTTTTAGCTATTTAGTTAGCATAATCTAGAAGTTTAATATACATAGCTTATTTCCATCAAAGGTGATCTTTTTAGATAGATTTTATATCACTATTATATTCTAGAGGAATATAGATACTAGTTCTTTTATATTAGATAATTCTTTATATAGTATAAAGTATACCTTCTCTATTAATTAGTCTATAATAGTAAGTATAGAATTATATTTTATCTTTATTAAGAGCTTTTTAAAAGAGGTAGTTTAATAATAAAATCTAGAGCTACTAAAGCTTATAGCTATAAGAGTACTACTATTAACATTATTAATCGCTATAGCTTATACTAGATTACTTTTATTTTATAGTATAGATTATATGTTATAATATATTCCTCTATCTTCTTTATAAGTCTTAGAGAGAAGTAGATATAGTTAATTATTTTAATTATCTTAGATCTTTTATAGTATTGTTTAGTTAGACTATTATAGTTCTATTCAATAATCTCTATCTACTAGACTAGTAGTATGTATACTAGTTCTTTAAAGAATATTAGATCTTTATCTATTTATTTAAACTCTTTAAGATTTTTAGAAAAAGCTTTCTAAGTATATATATTCTATATATGTACTCTCTAGATCTACTTCTTAAGGTTATTAAATATAATTATTATAGTAGTAGTAAGTATATTTTTACCATAAGTAATTTTTTAATTATATACTATTTTAGAATTAAGCTAACTATTTAGAGCTTCTTCTTTATATACTTTAGTTTTTTGCTAAAAAAAAATTAGCTTTCACGTTCATAGAACCTTTATACTAGTAGATTTTAAAATCAAATACTAATAATTTCTTAAACTATAATATCTACTTTCTATTAATATCTATATAATAGTAAGGCAAACTAAATTCTTATAATCTATAAATACTCTAATTTAATACTTTGCTACTTTTAGATATACTCTCTATTACTTAAATACGTTAATAATAGTTAGTAGTTCTTTATTATAGATTTTATAGTTTAGCTCTAGTCTATCAAACTTTTATTAGTAAAATACTGCTAAATACTAATATTCTATATTATTCAATTGATCTAGATATACTTCTATAGCTAGACCTAAAGTATCTATTCTAATAGTAATTCTTTTCTATTAAATTAAAAAATATTAGAACTAGCTTAGTGCTAATCTATTTTCTTACTATATAAGAAATATTATTGGCTTTTTTACTCTTCTAGAAGTCTTAACTTTTCTTTATAAAATATATTAGTAGTATTACAATCTAGAAGTAATCTTAGATAAATTTCCTATAGAGATTTACTAGTTCTAGAAATAATTATATATCCTTTAGTAACTTTAGTATAAGCTATTTAAGTATTATTTCTATTTTAGTATTATCTATCTAGACACTCTAATTCATAATAATATACTATAGAACTTAGTCTTTTATCTATAGAATTAGCTTTTCTTTCGTTTTATTTATAAATCTTCTTATTATAGTACTTATAAGATCTATTTAATATACTAAATATACTCTTCTTTAGTCATTAAATATACTAGTATATTATTAAGTTAGATGATTATTAATATATTTAGTACTTCCTTAAGACATTATTAATATATATCTAGAATATAGTAGAAGTATTAATAGGCCTAAATAGTACACGTAAATACTTATAAAGTCAAAATTATATTTATTATAGTTTTTTACCCTCTACTTTTCTTAATTCAAATTTAGTTATATACCTCTAGATGATGGATTTACTAAACTACTTAGCTTATTGGAATTAATTCTATAACTCTAAAATTAAATATTATAGATAACTATTTTTTAAAAGTATATTGTTTAGTCTCTATTACTCTATATATAGCTACAAAGTACTATTCTTTCTAAATATAAATAAAATAAGATATTCTATAGTAAACTTAGTTTTTATATTTATCTTTTCTAGATTCCTATTTAGATATATTATAGCGCCTTTAGTTTCTTTAGTAATGAAAAATAAATTACTAACTTCTTTAGTATTTTACTTTCTTTAATAGTTATTATATAATTCTATAGCTAATATATAAGTAGGGCTTTATTTAGAGTCTTTTATATAACTAATCATAGATAGTTTATATAGTTTATAGATTTAAATAATAGGGCTATAATAGATATATGCTATTACTTCCTTTACAAAATCTTTATTTACTTAGAATTTTATTAAGCTTCTTACTGAAGTTCTTTAGTAGAGATTATATATTTTAATACTATCTTTTAGTATTTTTTAGCTTATTTAAACTAATTTTCTCTTAAAAAAGTGTAATATCTTATAAACTTAGTTAATTTAAAGTTTATATCTCAAAGCTATAGTCGCTCTAGAGCTATATTGTATATTTCTATTATTATATAATAAATTATATCTTAATTTCTATAAAACTCTTTTTAAATTCTAGTTAATCTATTTTAGTTTTTATAAGCTTATATATACTCTAGTACACTTGATACTATACTTTTAATAGATATCTATTAATTATGGAATCTTTTATTAGTATCTTTATTTTTAATTCTTTATTTTAAGCTAGCGTAGAGACTCAATAGAGTCTTTAGACTCTATTTCTTAGATTTCTTTTTAATAAAAATTTACTTATTAGACTCTAGCTTTTATTTCTTAATAGGTATTATTAGAATCTTAGCGTTTATTTTTTGGAATTTTACTAGTTACTATTTTTACCCACTTGACTTACTTAGTTCTATACTTCTAATAGTTAAAGGCTAAACTACTTAAAGTTTATACTTTATAATCTATAATACTTAATATATTTAGCGCTTAAATAGGTACTATTCTAATCCTTATTTAGATCTTAGGTATATTAATATACTTAATAAAATATAGTTTCCTACCGTGCGCGGCGAAGCGAGCTTGGCGAAAATCAACTTAAAAAAAGAGGTTTTCTTAATATAACACTACCACGCTTATATAATTTATTAATATTCTATTAGAGTCCTAGAGCCGACTTACTAAGCTATATAATACCGTTTTTTTTTAACATTCCGGCTAATATTACATAAGATATAAGGGGAAAGAAAGTAAGAAAAGTCTATTTACTATTTTCACAGTCGCTGCACTTCTACTTACTAGGCTAAATAAAACTTATATTGCCAAGCTATACTAGGACTATAAAACTTATTATTTAGAATTTCTATAACTATACTATAGCAAAAGTTATTAGGGGGTTTAAGAGAGAAATTAGGGGGAACTTAAGATTCAAACTTAAATAAAAGACTTAGTAAGAGGAAATCGGAGAAATTAGTACTAAAACTCTTAGATAATTATATAAAGTATATAATATTAAGTTTTCAGCGCTATATCTCTACTATCTAAAAAGGAGTAGTGGTTTTAGTAAAAGTTAATTATAGACTTTCCCCTTTATAGAAGTAGATCTAATCTAATCTAAGATATAAAAAATGTAGACTAATTACATAATCTATAGAGAGTACTTATACACTTAAAGCAGACTACTAGCTCTATTAGATCTAGAGATATACTAAGAAAAGCTAAAGAATACCCTAAGTTTATATACTTTTACTACTAAACTAATATTTTTCTATATAACTATAAAATAAATATAATCTATAAAGAGTATTTTATAGTCTACAATAGCTAATATAGTTTTAGATATAGTATTAAGATAAGAAAATCTAAAAATACTTCTAATCTAGATATAAAATCTAGATTTTCTATAGAAAAATAAGAGTTTTTTTTATAGAGCTTCAGATAAGCTAATTATAGATAGATATAATAAATTTAAATAAATATCTAAAGTAAAACAAGATGTATGTAGAGCGTATTAAAGCTTAATAGTTTTATAATTAAATATCAATTAAGTATAAGAATCTTTCTAAAGTCTAAAATTAGTCTAGAAGATATTATTATAGACTAACTAGAGTTAAAGTATACATTAGAGACTATAAGTATAAGTGGGAAAGCAATATAAATAGTAGAGAGTCTATTTAGAATAGAAATAAACTTAGTAAGTCTTAATGTATAGATTTTATTAAGAAGTTTAAAAGTATTTAAAAGAAACTATACATAACCTTAAAAAAAGACATTAGAATAAAGAAAGTTATATAAATAGACTATTTCTTTTAACCTTAAAAAGAGAGAAAAGTATTTAAGTAATTAAATTTCTCTTAAAACTAAAGATACTTATTTTTTACTTAAATAGTAAGTATTAGTTTTTTTTTAGTAATAGAATGTTATTAAACTAGAAGCTAAACTAGACACTATATTAATAATTAATCTAAAGACTAAACTAGAAAATAAAGTAGAGACTAAACTAGAAAGAAACTAGACTATAAATTAAATATAGAGAATAACTTAAAAGAAAGCTAGATATTAATGTAAAATAAGTATAAGAAAGATAGTTAGGTAAAGTACTAAGAAAGATACTAAGTAAGATACTAAGTAAGATACTAAGTAAGTTACTAAGTAAGATATTAGCAAGAAAACTAAGTAATAAACTAGAAAGTAGATTAAGAGATAAACTAAGAAGTAAATTATAAACTAAGCTATAAACTAGACTATGAACTAGACTATAAACTAGGCTATAAACTTAGCTATAAGCTATACTAAATATTAAAGTACTAAGCTAAAATCTAAAAAGTAAGTATAAAGAAAAATTATCTTCTATACACAAAATAAAGAGTACTAGGGGGAATTTAAGGGAGAGAACGCCCCTTATTTTTAAAAAAAAGAATAGGGGGTTTAAGGGGGAGAATATCCCTTAGAAAGTAGATATATAAATTCTATCTAAGTAAGAAAGAATTGATTCTCTTAATGAAATCTATATTACTAGAAGCTAAAATAGATGCTATAGTAGAGACTAAGCTAGATACTAAAAGTAGAAACTAGACTATAAAATAGACTAAAAATAAACTATATAAAAATAATAGACTAAATAATAAATATAAAGTAACCTAAGAGTAATACTAGATAAAAACTAAGTAGTAAACTAAGTAGTAAACTAAGTAGTAAACTAAGAGATTAACTAGACTATAATATAAGATATAACCAAGAAATAAACTAAGAAGTAATCTAAATACTAAATAAGAAATAGACTAAAAAGAAACTTAAATAGACTTAAATCTAAATAAAGAAATAAGAAATGTATTATACATAGAATAAAGGATACTAGGGGGAGTTTAAGGGAAGGAACACCCCTTACATAAGAAGTGAAAGAATAATAGAGAGACTTAATAGAAAGATATACTTAATTTAAGATAGAAATATACTAAACTCTCTTTACTAATACTCTAAACCGTTTTAGTATAAAACAGGCGCATCTAGTCTAATATTTATTAAAGTATATAGTCTAGGACTTTATATTATAGTCTATAATCTATATAGCTATAAGATATTCTATCTTTCCAAAACTATTAGTTTAAGCTAAAATTTACTTTCTAGACTATTAATAGTCTCTAGTAATATATTCTACTTAGTTATAATTAGAGTATTTTCCCTAAAAAGGCTTTTTATTAAGGGTACTCTATATTTTGTCTATAATTCCTTTATAAAGTATATTAGATGTCTTATAGTATTAAGTAGTATTACACTTATTCTGTATACTATCTAGTTCTATATAATCTATGACTATAGTCCTATTACTATCTTAATAGTTCTATCTTAATATCTTATCTTCGCGGATATATACAATCTACTTATTCAAGTCTATACTCAGACCTCTTATCTATAATAATAGTAGTAGTATTAAGTTCTATAAATTATAGCTTATATTGATTATAGTATTATCATAAAGTCTTATAACTTTTTCTAGCTATTATAACTAGTATAGTCTTTCTAGCTTTCTCTATATATTATTTAAGTAAATAATTATTAGCTCTAATAGAGATAGTAGTTATAGGCTATAGCTTATTAGGCTATTCTCCTTATACTAAGTTATTTTTAATACTCTCTTTTGATTTTTGATAGTACTATATAGCTAGAGTGGTATTACTCTAACTAGTATTTACTATAATTAGCTAGAACTAGGTAGTATAGACCGCTATAGAGTCTTTCTATACTAAACTTATAAGCTCTTTTTTTAGTAGTATATTCTATATTAATATCTCTAAATATTTAGTAAATCTTTTTCTTAAAAGATTCTATATTTATAAAGATAGTTTTTATTTTAGGCTCTTAGCTTAAGTCTAAATTATCTAAGAAGTTCTTTAGGTATAGTTAAATCCACTTAAATACTCTATCTCTAAAATAGATAACTATAAATATAATTTTGTTTTTAGTCTAGAACTAAACTTAGTTATACTAAATATATAGATTATACTAAAGTAGAAAGAGTTCTAATTCTTCTTTAGCTCTACAGTATTTATCTAGTATCTTAGCTTTCATAGACTTATAGTTAGAAGAGGCTCTTAAGGCCTAGTTCCTCTATTATTTAGTGATAGATTCTATAGTAATTAGATATATTAATATATTAATCTTAAATATTTTTTTAAAAGTAGTACTTAAAGTATAATAGATACTATCTCTAGATTAATAATACTAGGCTACTAGAGTATAGTATAATTCTAATTAAGAGATTAGGGAATAGTATAAGACATAATAGATTAGATTAATATTATAAGGTAATAATTAAATATATTATAAGAATATAAGATTCTTATATTAAGTTGTATATACTATCCTAAGGAATAAGAATAATACTACCTATATACTATAGTTCTAAGTAAGTATCTATATGCTTTACTTAGTCTACTTAGTGTGCTTAATTACTAAGTATAGTAAGTATACTAATTACTTCTTAGTAGCGCTCTAGTACTCGGTTCTCTTATAATTTCTTAGTAGTAAATACTTAGCGGCGTGCCGTATCTCTATTTGTAGTATAATTCTACTAGTAAGTATTAAGTCTTAGTTATCTTTCTTAGAATACTTAGAACTCTTATAGTTAAACTTACTATAGTTATAGTACTTAGGCTAGTAACTATTAGTATTATTTCTATAAGACTCTAGTAAATTATATAGTTCTCTTCTTAAGTCTAATTACTCTTTAGAGTAGTAGCTACTTAACTAGCTTAGTTAAAGCCTTTTATAGTTATTACTCTTACTTTATATAAGTAGTAGTATATATATTCTTCTCTAGTAGAGTAGCTAGAGATACTAGCTACTACTTTATTTAAAAGAAATCTTAGCAGTTAGTTACTATAAGCTCTAGATTTAGATATAGCTTAGTAAATAAATATAAAATAAAATATCTAGAGTTGTAGAAAGAATTAATTTAAGATTCTAATAATACTAGATATTCTATAAAGTTATTTACTAACTAGTCTACTTTCTATATAATTTATATATATTAAGCTAATATATAGCTCTCTATTTACTAGACTCTTAACTTAATCTAATAAAAAATCTATAAACTCTTTCTATATAGAATTAAGTCTAGAGTTAGCCTTCTTATCTTAAAACTATTGTATTTAAGTATCGCTTTTAAAATGTTAAATTGTATAGACAATCTTAGTTTTATTATTCTAAAAAGTATTAGAAGCTATAGAGAATACTAGCTTTATACTATTATAAAAGTCTTAATACTTCTAGATATTTTTCTCTAGATATAGAGGGATTTTTATAATAATAGTAGCTTATTTAGAAGCATATAGCTCTACTACTATACTACTAGTATTATACTTATATAATAATAGTAAAGTATTTAGTTTAGAGATAGTATTATTTTAAATTATTATAGCTCTAGAAGCGCTATAAATTAATTATAGAGCTAAGGCTCTATATATATTTAGCCCTTCTATTAGAAATATATCTATAATAGAAGAAATAGCAGAAGCTATTACTTAGCTAGTATTATACTAGTAAAGAATATTAATCTTTTTCTAAAGAATATATAGCTATTTCTTTTCTAGAAGTTATATACACTTAGCTTTAAGCTTATGTAATACCTATTACTTAAGTATTTCTACTAAAGAAGAATTAGTATCTGATTCTATTATATTCTATTAAAGGAACTTCTTAGTTAGAATATCTATACTTTATAGTTATATTAATATTATATAATAGATTACCGGATTACTACCCTAGTAAGAGTAGAGAATTTAGAATTATTAAAGAATATAGATTCTTAGAGTTAATATAATAATATAATGATAGGGTATATATAGATAGAATAATATAGTTAGTTTAATAGGAGACTAAGTTCTACTAAGCTTCTATTATATAGAAGTATCTACTATATACTCTCGCTTAGCTAGTCTATTACTAGTAGAAAGTCTAGAAGTAGCCTAAAGCTCTCTTTATATCTTATACTACCCTTTTTTCTTGATTATTAAAGACTAGAACTATATTTATAGAATAATTTAATACTTAGAATATAATTTAATACTCTTAAAAAATATAGTATAGCTATAGCTATCTAATAGTTAATAAATTATTAACTATATAATATTACTACTCTTTTTAGTCTTTATAATATACGATTTTGTAGTATATATATAAGCCTATACACTACTATCCGCGTTTGTATAGACTTTTAAAGAAACTATGAGACTATATATTCTAGTAGATTATTAGCTATATAACACTACTAATTAGATAGCTATAGCTCTACTAAATCTTTTAATTGTATTAAGTTATATTCTAAATATTAGATTACTATGTAAAACGTGGTTTTACCCTTTAATAATTAAGGGGAGGGGGGTAGTTAAAGTTTATTTCCAAATAGCCACACTTTTTGCAAGCGACTATAAGTAAAAAGGAAAAACTGACGCGACAGCCGCGCCATCCTGATATGACAGCTCTGCCTGCAGCTGCACGAAGGACTGCGCCGCGAAAGATTCTGTACCACTACCTCTATTTTTTTATCTGACATTCTAGTATTGATTTCTTAGCGCACGCACACATTCTACACTACGACTGGAATGATTTTCCGTGTAGTCCGCTTGATGACAATCGCTTCGACGTGATTGTCCAGTGACGCAGGCTCGCTATCAAAGCCATGAAATGAACCGACGGCGATCTCTGTAGGTATGGTTTGAGGTAGTTGTTGCATGGTGTTCAATGACTGAGCAGAGGTTGAAGAGTGTTTAATAGTGAGGTATCACGATGTCGCACGTCGCGGTTACTCGGATTCTTTGGGTCTCGCCTTTCCGCCTTGTTTGTTGAATTTATCAAACTCTCAGCGCAGCTTCCTGGTCATTTAGACGTTTTGTTACCTCTCCGACTGCTTGGATTATTAGCATCCGAAGTTTGGTTGTAGAGCGTCCCCTAGAAACTCTTCCCGCGATAGTTATCTTACGCCGAGTTCTCGCGATCACCTGACGTTCATTCATGAAACGGAGTGTTACAATTGTTTCACGATCTTAGGCATCATTCTTTACCGTTACACAACCGCGTTCTCTCGAGTATGGAGATCGAGGTCACACTAGAAGAGTAAACTCTGATACAACCAACCTCCCGCTCTCACAAAGCTTGTGGTATACGCAAGTATGTAGCTGACGTACATGCGAGCCTGCTTCACTAGGCGTCACGATCAGGAGGAGAGCAGTGATCGGCAATTACTCCTTTTCACATCAAGTATACCGCACAGGAATCCGGTTGAACGGATAAACCAACGCGCTCATCGTGCTCAAGCTGGGAGCGGAATGGAATGGATCTCCCTTCCTCTTTGAGACAATTGCTCGCCTGAGTCTTTCGCAAGCACGTTCTCGCGGAGGATTCCGTGGCTTTCGTGTATCGCAGCACATCTAAGGTTGTAGTGACGCAGAGGGAACATCCTCTATTCTGGTAGGCCAAAATGAGAACGAAGGCCGCAGCACAGAGTGCCCCTAGCCTTATACCCTCCACTAAGCTAAAGCATCACCACTTCCAGCAACTCGCGCTCCAAGTCAACAACGCCATAAAGGCCTTAGATGATGAGACTAGTCCGGGTCATCTCCCCACGATGAGCCTAAGGAATATCAGTCTCAGTCGTCTGAAGAAGCAGCTTAGAGCAGAGCTAGCTTACCTCGCGAGCGGAAGTCGTGATACTACCACCACTACAGGCGACCCCGACGAGGTGGAGAGCATTGTTATAGGCTGCACGAGGTGTGTTAGCGCGGCGAGCACGCTAGTTGGGTCGAGCTTTGCGAGTGGTGGTTGGCGCTGCGTCTTCCCCCGTCTCGACGACCTGCTCCGTGGCATCGGCGGCCGGGGCATTCTTATCGGTCCGAAGGCGGCAGCGATGACGACTGGGTTGCTGGCCCTGGGAGATAGCATTCGGTGATGAACCAGAGACGTCTGTGGGAGCGCTGTGGTTTGCTTTGGTAGACTGTACCGCCCGTTTGTAGCGGTTTTTGCGCTTCGCAGATATAGACTCGACCACCTTGCGTCGGGCCAGGAGGATCTCCTCCATCGCGGCTCCGAGAGTTTCATTAAACTCTGACCACTGCTCAGTGTACTCGTAGTATGAAGTTGCGCCAAAGATGAGTGGGTTGGCGAGGAGGCGGGCAGTACTCTGGATAACTGTATTGATGAAATCCTTTGCGTTTCGATACACGTGATCGATTTGGCTGATAGTTGGAGAGATGTTTTAAAGAAATAAGCGGATTCGTTCGGCAGTAATCCCCCTGAGCTGAGCCACATCCATATTGATACAGGGACGGTAGAGGCTGATAAGCTCTAGGATAGGCACCGTGTCGAAATGCATGTCGGAGGCTAGCCTTCCGCCTACCAGCATCCAGCGGTATATGAGCACGACGTACTTCTTCGGAACATGGTGAAGGGTGACACGCTGCTGGTTCCGTGTGATCAGCACTGTTCTGCAAAAGGTTGAGAAGTGGGCATAGAAGATTTTTGTACGCGCCTTCGATGGCGATGTAGGAATTTCCAGGCTCGCCTATATATACTGGGACTCTCGTGCCGGCTCTCAACCTGGAGGGTGTCAGCCTGAACAAAGCCAACAACGAAAACTTTCTGCACCTACTTGGCAAACTGAGCCGGCGTCAGAACTGGCTCCTTGTTCATGACCTCAGTGGTACGACGCAGGGCTGGTGGAAGTGTTTACACGTGGCGTGGTTGACGTTCAGCTTTGATGATCGACTGGAATCAGAGACGGTTGTTGATGATAGGAAGCTCTGAGGGCGTGGAAAGAGGCTGCTATACGTTGCGAAGAACTTTCTTATGAAGCGAGGTGCTGATGCCAGCGCCGTGCTGAACGTGAAGTATCGGTTGCAGATCAACCGCTATATACCGGTGAAGCCCTGCCAGCGGCCAGCCACTCGCTTCAAGGTCATGGCTCTTGAGGAAGTTGAGGTGAAGGATGAGCGGATGTGAAACGGCTGTAGACGGGTCTCACAACTACAATGACCGACTGTAGGATTGGACAATACAAGGGGCCGCTTACCTCCACAAACGCGCCCCTTTCATTCACAGGGTGAAATCGCGTCTCGTTGCCTGTTAAGGCGGCAAACTCACGTGGTCTGAGCGCGGCAAGCGACGTCTCTTCACTCCCCTATAAGTTCTGCCTCAACTTCTACCCTCTATCTTCTTTTCTCCTTCACAAAAGAAACAACCTCACAAAGATTGTTCAAAGCTCCAATCAAGAAGTAAGTCCTTCTTCACCAGCGTCATGGATCCTTCGTACACCTGGCAGAGTATTGTGTCTCTCGCAATCGCCGCCATAGATAGATCTCGTCACCTTTCAGAGCCGAACCGGCTTTTCACTTCCACCACCAAGAGACCTCACGCCCTCGTCGCTGGCTCTCCCAAACACTGACATCCGGCATAGATCTTCACTTTCACTTCACAAACGCCTCAACAATGTCTTCCTTCCGTACCGCAACCTTCGTCGACGACGAGAGGCTGGCAGCGCGCCAGCTTCGACTCAAGGGCCCAAAGACCGCCATCTTTATGGCGCAGGGCGGCGGCCGCGCAGACCGCCTGATCGCAACGGCGCCCAAGTCGCTGTTGCAGAAGTACTCGTTCCTCGCGCGCCAGAAGCTCAGTGGCGAGATGGATGGCGGCAGGCTCGTGCTCGCGCAGGGGTCGGCGACAGATGACGGCATCATCGAGGTGCTGGACTGGATGAGGCGGAGCTGCGAGACCGAGGAGACTAGGTTGCTCACTTACGAAGCGGAGTTCACGGCGAGGGTGAGTGGGAACCATATCTGTTGGCTCAGCGCGTCTCACTGACATCACCGGCAGTCCTCCTTTCTCCCCGTCATCGAGCTCTACCGCGCGGCATTGGCTCTGAAAGTTCTACGCAGCCTCAACCACGTCAAGCAACAGCTGCAACACGACCTCTTGGGTTGGCGATCAGTCACCATTCTCGAGTGCAAGACGATCTGGGACAACTTCGGCGGCAACCCTCAGGAGAACGGCCTCGTCGACCGCATGGTGAACCAGCTTGTGTTCTTCGCTCGAAAGGACGGCATGAGCCTAGAGAATGTAGTGGAGGCGACGGAGTGGGAGGCGGTGGTCAGCTTTGCGGAGGAAGCGGGCCGGGAGAAGTTGATGGAGAAGCTGAAGGAGAAGGAGAGGAAGTTCGGTGAGAACTGAAGCACAGCATTGAGACTAGTTGGTAGCCATGCGCCCATAATCAAAGTCTTCTCGTCCGGCATCATGAGTATCCGGTGACACATGTGAAGCTGGTAAAAAAAAGCGCTCCCCAGTGATTGATACAGCAAGAGACCTTAACCCAAACAAGCTGTGTGCTCAAACGCCTGAGTTGCAACCCGATAGACATTGAGTTAATTGGCACTGAGGTGTGAAGCGCCGCAAACATGACGATCGGTGAGTGAGAGAGCAATGGTAAAGCGTGGATCTGAAGACCAGGACGGCATCGGAGCATTTGATACTGTCCATGCGAAGTCGGCCTGGGATTCGAAAGTGAGACATCCAAACCTCCCATATCCTGATAAGGCTTCAATTCGGATGCAAAGGCCGGTATACACTGGTAGGCTGGCAAACGGAATGGCCAGGTAGCCTTTGCAAAGCGTGGTCGAGGATAATTGCGGTAATCGGCGGCGGGTGCTCCCAGTGGACAATGACAGGACGATGCGATCACGAGCCGCAAATCTCGAGTCCCAATCACCACCAAACACTTCACAAGATTCTCCATAAACCAGCAAAAAGCGCCCGTTGCTTCTTTCGCCACCCTAGCAACACCCTCCTCGCAGCACCATGGCTTTCCAGCAGGACGTACGCTTTGATGCCACAGCCGCCAGCGCCCACAGGCGCTATCAAAGCGACCCCACAGCAGCACCACCAACCCGCACGAATCTCACCACCAGCGAAGTGATAGACCTCTGGGAGCACGCCAGCCTCCTCTTCGCGACATACGAGTGGACAGGGGCGGAGATATTGTTCCGCAGAATCATCCGCCGAACCGACGAAAGCACACTGCCGAATCGTGCGTGTCTCTGGTCGTCGCTCGGGCTCGTATACTACCACTCAGGCGAAGACTGGCGCGCGTACGAGGTATTCCGCAAGGCGGTGATGATGGAGCCGCGGAATCCAATATTCCTCTTCCTGGCAGGCACGGCGGCCTTTGAGGTCCGCGACTACGGCAGCGCGTACGCGCATTTCACGGCCGTGGATAAAGCGCTTCGACGTCTCCAGGTCGAGTCTTTTTGTTGTCAGCCGCTCGGCCTAGACTTCCTTCTCACAAGCAGCCGGAATTTTCACAACCAACGGTCGGCCTGGTTCCGCTACGTCAACGTGCAGATCGGGGCGCCAATACCGGGTGAAGAGTATGCTTGGGGCACAACACAGCGACTACCGGCAGGCTTGATCTTTCAACCTCGGCCGATCCAGGATGTCAGGTACGACGTGCCGGCGGGAGAGCCACGCACCTCTTTCGAGCCATGGAACAGTCCGCAGATTGTGAGATAAAGGGCAAGTCGGAAAGCCACACGATGGAGAACAGGAGAAGAGCATGGACTCGAAATGAATCTGGGATAACGTACGACGAAGATCAGTCTGAGAGTATGGAAGACGAAGCGGAGGAAGTGCTGCCGGATACTGGATTGACTTCGTGGCCATGAAAGATGCTTTGGATTGACAGCAAACGACACATGTCTGAGCGGTAACAAGGGGGATAGGGAAAGGTTCGATTTGGCGAGCCTGGGAAGCTCTCTTCGGGGCGTATGTCTTCTCATGGGCCGCTGCGCAGCTTGCTTACGGTGTTACTACTATCAGTCATCTCCTGCAAGGAGACACCATGTATGTTAGTCGATCTTGACAATTCGCACATGACATGCTTCATCCTTTCTTTAGCACCGCCATGGTCTCGTATTCAGCGACTATATTGCCCCCAGTATACACTTCCAGGTTGCCGAAGTCTTTGAGCATTGGGTTATAGTCTTGCCAATCTGACCGAGGCCCCATCCATACAATGGTCTTCAACATTTCTTTGTTTCCTTACTCTCGCAAATATGTCTTTATAAGTTTCGTCTCCTTTGGGTAAACAAAGAGCCAGGCTTCGGCTTCCTCGGCCGCTGAACAAAGATCCCAGGTTCCAGCCACGGTATGCATGTTCTGTTCTGGGATATACTCGTTGATGCTACTTTCTGCTTCCACCCCTTCCACTCTGACATGGGGGTTGCATTCGGCAAGCAGTGACTCAAGTAGCCCTGTACCGCTGCCGACAGAAAGGGTGATCGCAGGTCCAGGGGGAAGTATGCGACCAAGCAGGTCTATGAGACCACGAGAGATGCTGAGACAGCAGTGGGGATGTCCTGTTGGCTCCAAAGGGAGCATAGAGCGGCTTTCTGCAAGAGACGACATTGTGCAGCCGTTGCAAGACCGTTGGCCAACTGGAGCAACAGCAGAACCTCTGGCCAGGAGCTGCTGGCAGATGCATCGACTAGAGGACACTACTAGACCGGTGCATCTCCTCAAGATACTGCTGCTCGGACGTGATTTCATAAAGGAGAAGGTAAGTCGGTAAAGGTATATTCGCACCGAGTAATGTTAGACAACGTAATCGATCCTTCGGGTAAGCGTGCGACTGCCACTCGAAGGCGGCTGTCAATATCAGGCCTGTGCCAGTTGAAAGCCGGGTACAGAGGCTTGATGCGCGAAGAGGCGGCCGGAGGCTTAGATCTACTGTCAGCGATGAGGTTTGCCGGCGGTGCGGGAGCCCCCAAGCTCGCGGAGTAGTGTCCTGAATAGCCACAATCGGTCGCTGTTAGCTGTGTCTAAAACAACGGCCGTCAAGTGCCGAACAGAAAGTGAGCTCTGGAAGCTCCTGGACGCGGTCACTCAGGGCTTGCTCTCGGTATGGACAGGATCACTGCAGGGCTAACACCCATTGTTGGCCCTGACGCCTTGTCGACGGTGTTGCTCGTACATATGCTGGCAGTCGAGCCGCATACAAAGGTGGTTGAAGTTGAGACAGCAGGATTGAAGGTTCGGGGCGGAACAATCGCCGCGCGACGATGCAGGGATCACAGAAGCTCTGCAGGAAGCATCCCCGCCAACGGGCAGGTGTCCTCGATCAAGCTCACCATGTATCTCACTACGCCTCTTTCTGACACGCGATCGGTGTGAGGAGGAGTGCGTACGGCGTGTCTGCTAGCTTCCGTACAGAGTTTCGCTACGGTGTCAGGTACAGCTTGGCCAATCCAACTATCAACTCATCAATCAACACTCTACTGGCCTGAGTCTAACGACTACTATCACAGGCTCGGTGCCCAGCATGGCTCACCAAAAGTCGAGGAATCCCTTCGCTTTTACGCCTCTGCCGGTTACGGTCATCACGACTGTCATTTACATCGGCCTCGTCGCTGGCCTGCTCGCAACACACCTCGTAGTACCGCCCGCGCCTAAGGATCCCACTCCGCTCAAGGGCATCAATATCACAGAAGCATGGGGAGACCTTCAGAGGATTTCTAATGGATTCCATCCCTACAACAGCCACCGCAACGACGATGTCCGCAACTGGCTGCTACTCAGAATTGAGGCGATTCTCCGCCGCAACGACATACGGTGGAATACGGAGAGCACTCAGGCTCAAAGGCGAGGCATACACTCATATAAAACAGCCAAGAACACGACCGCCCCAGCTCCAGTTACTGTGTTCAATGACATGACCTCCAATGTCACCTTCTCCACGTCATCTGCGAACCAGAGCGTTTATTTTGAAGGAACGAACATTATGGTTTACATTCGTGGCACCGAGGACGACAAAAGTGACTGGTGGAACATGCACAAAAGTCTCAAGACCTCTAGGCCGAACTCAGGGAGAGGTGGTGTCCTTGTCAATGCCCACTATGACAGTGTGTCTACCGGATACGGTGCTACGGACGATGGCGTAGGGACGGTCACCGTTCTTCAATTGATCTCCTATTTCACAAGCCCAGGCAACAGGCCTACGAGAGGCATCGTCGCTCTGCTGAACAATGGAGAAGAGGATTACCTCAACGGTGCTAGAGCATTCATGCAGCATCCAATTTCGCAATTTCCGCATACCTTCCTGAACCTTGAAGGCGCCGGCGCCGGAGGTCGAGCAGCAATGTTCAGAAGCACGGACACAGAAGTCACCAGGTCTTACACGAAGAGCCCATATCCGTTTGCTAATGTCGTGAGCAGAGATGGCTTTGAGCGCGGCTTGATTCGTAGCCAAACGGACTACGTCGTCTTCAATGGAGAATTGGGCCTCCGCGGACTTGATGTAGCCTTCTTTGAGCCCCGTTCACAATACCACACAACCGAAGACTCAGCCCGGGAGACGTCGGTCAACTCTTTGTGGCACATGCTTTCCGCTGCTATCGCCACCACTGAGGGGTTGGCATCCGACACCAGCTCTGAGTTCGATGGCGAAGGCAGCGTAAGAAAAGGCAGGGTAAATGCCGGACATGGCACTGACGCCGTGTGGTTCGACATCTTCGGTCGGGCCTTTGCCGTTTTCCGCCTCCATACACTGTTCGCGCTATCGGTGACCCTACTGGTTGTGACCCCTATACTTCTTATCGCCTTGAGTTTCATCCTTGGCCGTGTTGACAAGTATTACTTGTTCTCACGGAAGAAGTATGTCCATTCGTCGGATGACGACGAGCCAGTCTACTTGAATGGCTGGCGCGGCTTCTTCCGATTTCCGACTGCGTTCGTTGTGTCAACAGCTGCCGTCGTTGGCTTGTCTTACCTGACAACCAAGATCAATCCCTACATTGTGTACAGCAGTCAATATGCAATCTGGAGGTACGATAGATTTCATTACACGTATGGAACACTAAAAATCGCGCTCCACACAAAAATCGACTGCTTAATCCTTCCACGAGCAACCTCAGTGTCCATTGAACCCGTCGTAACCTCATCTTTTTGTCATAATGGAATTCTCTTCCCAATTGCCAGCAGTGTCTTTGCACGCACTCTTAGGTGTCTACAGAGGGCCGTTCCAATTCAAATTATATTGTGTCGATGTATATCTAGAAGAGTCGCAAGCGTCTTCGGCCTTGTTGCTCGAACATGGCTCTAGCGGCGCATGATCGGGATTGTGTATGGTTGCCACTGTCAGAGACTTTGTGCCTGTACAAGCTACTCAACAGCAACACAAATATATCTCAGAGCTCTGGCCGTGCCATTGCGCACCCCATCCAAACTCTCTTATCGTTGGACGCTAGACCTTGCCCCTGGGACCTTGGGCAAGATGGGATTTTTGTGGACTATCCGACAGAGTTCCAATAAAATCAGCATCATTCAAACCTTAGCCGCCTAGACACTGCTGACCAAGTGTAACAGTATGATGCTCGCGACATGGTTCTCAATCACCTGGTTCATCCTCCGTGGTGCCGACGCCATGCGGCCATCCGCCCTGTTCCGCACCTATTCGCTTATATGGATGTATATCGGGACGTATCTTATTCTAGTTGCGGTGACCGTGGGCGAAAACATGTTTCAGATCGCCGGCGGCTACTTTATGGTCATATACTTCGCTGCCGTCTTTGCAGCCCTCCTCATCTCGTACCTAGAACTCTTCGCCCTACCAAAGAAGTCCGCCTATGTCCAGCAACAATCCATCATCGATGAAGCGCACCGGCCTATCGATGAGGCTACCCCTCTAACTCACGATACTGGCAGCATCAGGTCAAACAGGCCTATCACATCATCCTCTGCACATCAAAAACCACGAGATGAGCCGCGAACCGACGAGGAAGACGAAGCAACCGAGACGACATCTCTCCTCCGCGGCGACCCCAACCAAAGCTTCGCGCGTTACGGCGACCACCGCCAGTCCGTGGACGAAGGTACCGAGCACGACGCCATAGCTCAGGAAGAGCCTAGCCTGCCGCCACCCTACGGCGAAGAACAAGCCTGGTCCGGCTACCTCCCGCGCTGGACCTGGCTCTTCCAGTTCCTCCTCCTCGCCCCAATCGTACTGATCCTAGTCGGCCAAACCGGCCTCCTCCTCACCTCAGCGCTGTACCAAACTCCCGCGGACGGCAGCCCGCCGCTACCGATCTACCTCGCCATCGCCGTCTTCTCGGTGCTTCTGCTTGCGCCTCTCGGGCCGTTTGTGCATCGGTTTGGTTATCAGATCCCGACGTTTTTGTTCTCGGTCGCCGTCGGTACCTGCGTCTATAACCTCACCGCATTCCCTTTCTCGCCTAATGCCCGCTTGAAGGTTTATTTCGTCCAGCACGTCGATCTCGACACAGGGATTAACACCGTCTCACTTACCGGGCTGGAAGATTATGTCCGCGACATCGTCGCCGAGATGCCCTCAGCAGCGGGCCAGGAGATAAGGTGCGGCGCGCCGGACTACGCCGCTCGTTCTGGGCTGTCGAAATGTATGTGGGAGGGCATTGCGCCAAACGTCGTGCCCCTGGCGCATCCGGAGATTCCACTCGAGAAGGGATATCAGGATTGGCTGAGCTATAACATCACGCGCGTGGAGAATGTGACGGAGGCGGTTATCAGCCTCAAGGGCAAGAACACGAGAGCGTGTCGGCTGTACTTCGACCGCTCAATCGAGGACCTGCGTGTTGAGGGCTCGGTGGCGAGTGATGCGACGCATGAGGCTGTTGGCGAGAACGGCTCCACGGAGGTGAGGCTGTGGAGTCGGGAGTGGGGGAGGGGGTGGAATGTGACTGTGAAGTGGAAGGCGGAGGCGGAGGGAAGGAAGGGAGAGGGTTTGGATGGAAGGGTCGTGTGTTTGTGGAGCGATGCGAATGAGAGCGGGGTCATTCCGGCGTTGGAGGAGGTGAGGATGTTCATGCCGAGGTGGGCGCAGGTGAGTAAGTTGGGGGATGGGCTTGTGGAGGGGTCGAAGAGGTTTGCGGCATAGAGGTGGTGAGGTGGGGGTGGGGGTTGGGTTTGGCCCGAACTTGTCGTGGTTTGTGCAGTCAATGAGATGGTCATGTTGGGGCGGTGCATTGTAGGTATATAAGGAGTAATGATGATGCATGCATACGGTGTATTCGAGTGTTGAACAACTTCTTGGGCTGTGAATTCTATGTAAATGCAGCTGAAGTCTGGAGCCTGAGCACACTAGAATAACACACCCTCAAATAATTGGCTTGGAGGTAGTGACAAGCTTCTTCCACGTGAGACCCTACATGAGCGTGGCGACTTTTCTAGAGAACAATCTTGCCAGTCTCCCTACGCTGTCCTCCGAGAAAACTATGATTGTCAACCCGCACAAGCAAAGGACGAGCTCGGGAAGCTCCACGATTGGAATTTGGAGCGGCTAAAGATGTCACTCACCATCAAAGAAACGGAGCCTAAAAAGATTGTTCAGCTGGTGGGTTTGCAACTACTAATTCTTAAGCACAGCGACCAACTCCTCTGGAAAGCAGGACAACAAACGCCTTCCGAAAAAGCACTCATCCACAACTTGATCCTTCCTGATACAACCCGACCCGACTGCTCCGCAACCGTTCTAAGGCTTCCATCTGTCTTAACAGCGAAGACTAGAACAGAGTATTGACACTGTAGACCAGACAGCCCGCCTGGATTAGCCTACCACGACCCTCGTTGGGGCCTGAAGCGGTCAGTCAGCGATTGAGAGTGGCGGAAAGGAGAGAAACTCATAATCTTTCCAGGAGCGGTATAGTATGTCGTTGCAGGTGTGGTCACCGAGAGGTTTAGCGAGATTGTAGCCGTTACGGGGGGTCTCGCAGTCGTCCACAGTCGTGAGAGTGAAAAAACAGACGTCATCGATGTCTCTCTTATTGCTCCAGTCCTGCGCTTTGTAGTGCGCTGCGTTGGCTGGGCCGTCGATCACGACCTCAACGGTCCTATTGAGCTCGGGGCCCACCGGGACAGTGGTTGCAGCATCTGCGTTACAGAAGTAGCCGACAGCCTTGATCAGAGCTTCCTCGTGGGAATCCCTGACGTTTTTCCCTTCCGGCTTTGTGGCGCATGCTGGGCCGGACAGAGACTCGGATTTTTTTGGGTTGTCCTTTTCGGTGACCTTGTTCCAGTACGACTCGAGAACCCCCTGTTCGAACCCAACTGGCTTCCTCTGCGAGGAACTTCTTCGCACTGGCCGCAAGGTTCCCCGTACTTGTGTCAATGCCAGGCTCGCTAGCAGCAAGGAACGTAGCCAAGACACCTGCCACTAGAGGAGTTGCTAGTGATAAAATTAGCTATGAGTTCTAGTTCTTCCCCTAATCACCCTGTCGGAAATGCAACCCATTGAGTAGTTGCGGACTCACAAAATGAGGTGCCGCTCATGATCCGCGGCGCGAAGGGTTTGCCCTGACACACAACTTTGACCCCTTGGGCTAGAAGCGTAACTTTATCTCCTCCCTGGGAAGTTGCGGCTCGCTTGCCACTGGAATCTGTGGAGCCTACGACAATTATTGGAAAGTCGGGTGACGCGTACACGGCCGGCGCAGTGTCAATTTCTTCTCGCAGTTTGCCATCCGGTCTCTCCTTCTCAGCCTTGTTGCCAGCTGCGGCTAGAACCGGCACATCGTTTTTAAACGCTTCTTCTATAGCGTTGCGTTCCTCTTTTCGCGCGTCGCTTAGGTTGTTCGGATCCACCGGGTCTATACTGCATAGTGACATTGTAATAACACTCTTCTTTGTGCGCTGTTTGTCCTTGATGTCTTGTAAGGCGAAGATCCAGGCCGCTATAATCTCGCCTAGACTGCGATCTTTCATCTTAACAACAACTAGAGTTGCTTTCTTAGCAGAGCCGTATTCCGTGCCTGTGGCTTTTGAAGCAACATACGAGCCATGTGAATCATCGCTCTCATCAGTAGCCGGATCTTGCTTCTCTTTTCTAGATAGCTCCGTTTGCAAGAAATCTGTTCGACCTTTCGGAAACTCCTGTCTTATGTTAGCTACAATAGTGGATTACAACTAAGTGTTGCTAACGTCTGTTTTTGATGCATCGATACCCTAGACGAAGTCCACGATTAGATCTCAGCTTGTATCTGGATATTCTAGCGGACTTGTCACTAACCCTTTCGAGAGAATATATAAACATTCCCTCTCCGGCCCGACTATCGTATACATAATCATCTGGATTCGCTAGGTCGTCGAGGTTGGGAATAGTACTATTTGTTCATCAACTTAAGTCAAAGCTATATCGCAAGTTTGTTAGGAATGACTTACTCTGGCTGACTAATTACCACTAGCTCGTCCACGGCGTCGGTCTGAGTGGCAAACGATATGTCTCTCTTGACTTTAGTAGGAATCGAGGTAGATGACTGGGCCGTAGTGGTTGGCAATAGTAAGGCGGCGGCTTCTTCGTAAGCGATGACGTTTTCCTCCGCCGATCGAACCCCGTCGTCCTCTCGAATTTTATTGAGCTGCGTATTGGTGACATTGGCAATCCAGAATACAAGTCTTTTGTTAACATTACGAAGTGAGTACACCTTTTCGGACTCGATGACTTTCTTGATGGATTCCTCCGTCTTTGAAAGCGCATCTTCGTCCGTGCCGTTCTTTGGGAAGATGAGGTACTCTTTGGCGACCTCGGAAGTGGATGGAGCCGTCTGGGGGGAGCGCTGGCTGAGGCCGAGGAGGATCGTATCAGCTGCCGCACAGTAGGTGGCCGGTAGACCGAACACGAGAAGAAAGAACGTGGGAGTACGCATTGTGATTTGGTTAAAACGAATAGACAAGGTTCTCGACACGTGCTTAGACTCTTGAATGCTTGTATGCTTAACAGAATATGGAAAGGCTGGGTGAAGATCTGAAAGTGTGATTGTATGCTTTGTGGAGTGAGGGCTATAGATTGATACGAAGCCATGGCTCTACGCCCATATATACTTGCGGATACACGCCGCGCGAGAGAGCTGGTCACGTATACCATTCCACGCAGGATTGAGGCGGTGTCAAGGCATGTTGGTGGAATAGTTTCAAGTAAAGATAGCAGCATACAAAGCAGCGCAGAGGGAGCGGTAGAGAAAGCAGCGCGTAGGAAGCGGCGTGGAAAGCAACGTAGGAAGCGGCGCAGAGGGACAACAGGACACAGTGGGCGCTACTAGCTACACTGTCAGGCGGTTTTGAACAAGAGAAACATGTTGTAACGAAGGACGGCCTGTGTGAACATAGCTGAATAGTGAAGAACCAGCTGGATATTTCCATGAAGCTCTCTGTTCTTCATTCAGAGAAAACACACCTGGTTTCTGTAGCAGCATCTCGTGATGGGGCACCGTCGTCTGTTGATTCTCGCGGTGCAGCCTGTGCCGCGCGGGGCCTGGTCTGCTCAGCCATTATTTCAGTGATAGACGTTGAAGAAGATCGAGGGCCGGCGAGGGCAGCAGTATATTCCATCGCGGCGGAGGCTCAGCAGGGGTAGACTGACGCATGATCCGCTTCACGATTACTGTGCCGCACGCGTCATTGGTCATGCCTTTCGATAGTCGCGCGGCTGCGGGAACAGCGCGGCAGGATGATGCTCCATGCCGCCAATGAGGTATTCCATACACCTCCTTTGCACATCCGATGGATACCCTGCTCGTCTGCAGGTGACCTGTCATGCGTTTTGTTCCGTATCCGAGCCTATCCATTGGTTAAAAACGGGGAAACGCGCTTCTGTAACCTATTAGATCGTGCAGCGTACACACCCTGCAATAACGGACACTAATCACTAGAGGTGAGATGGAGGTGTATAGGCGGGGAGGTTGAGGGTGGTGGCTGGGTTATAGGGTCGCAATTGTTGTAGTTTGTGCAGGCAGCGAGATGGTTGATATTGACGATGGGTCATAGGTACATAAGGAGTAATGATAATGCATACATACATACTTTCAAGTGAGTGAACAGCTACTTGGATTGTGAACTCTGCGCAGATGTGTTTGATCAGTCAATGAGCCTTTTCTCAAAAGCTTTGAGTTGTTGGCAAGGGGCTAATTTGGAGGTTGATACTTCTGAAGTCCGTACTCTGGGGTGATGACTGGAGTCTACGGAGTTCAAGCCTACGACAATGAGACGGCCTACCACTTCCACGGCCCGGTTGGTATGAGATTTGAGGTAGTGACAAGCTTCTCCACACCGCCTCGGTGCCTTATCTTAAGAATGCGGGCCAGACGCGTGGAGGTTGTAGTAACCAGGGTTCTGCATCTCCACGCGTCCCAACAGTGACAACTAGCACTGTAGCTACAGTTAACCGGTGCACCTCTAGGTGCTAGTAAATGCCTTGATCCGGACGGCGGCGAGATTGCGGGGTGCCATGTTTCAAGTACGAGCTATGAGTCTCATGACTGGCGATACGAGCAATCTTACTGCCCAGACACGAAAGACCGTAGTGTTGAGAGTGTAGACTCGAGTAGAGTAAGTAAGACGCCGTCGCTAGAATTCGAGGGCTATCTCAAGCTCG
Organism: Coniosporium apollinis CBS 100218; assembly: GCF_000281105.1. NCBI lineage: Eukaryota > Fungi > Ascomycota > Dothideomycetes > Coniosporium > Coniosporium apollinis. Next base: position 53,363 of record NW_006913272.1, read on the forward strand.
GGGCGAGTTACTCCGTTGGATAAAGACTCGATCGCCGTTGCAAAGCGAGCGACATCAGAGAAAACCCCGTGATCGTGCAGGGTGACAAACAGCTGACGACGCGCGCGCTCTAGTGACCATCGGGGAAAGGCTCGGGAGTCCATCCGACGGTGTCCAAGCTGGGGAGTTTGGGGGGTGGTCCGGGGGCGCATGAGTGCCCGTGAGGTGCAGATGGGGAATCGGGTGTGCACAGAGCCGCGGAGGTTTCCCACCACGGCGGGAGGATGCTTTCAGGGATGACGGCGAGCTCTCAAGGTCGATGCCAGCAGAGGAGGAGACGAAGCAAGTCCACAGGCCAGCAATCGGCGCGTGTCGGCTGCACAAATCTGGCAGAACTGGCATCGGCCGGCCACAGCATGATGCAAGACAAGCTGGAAGACGCGAGGCCAGACACAGGAGCGCTGGAGATCATCTCTTGAGCGAGCTCTTGAGCGTTGAAAGTGGTGCGCGGCCTGGCTTGGCCTGCCGACAGCTCGACCGACGGTCCTGGCCGTCAGCTGCCCTCACCGCGGTCGAAGCAGAGTCCCGGGAGCCCAGGGAGCCCAGGGAGCCCAGAAGGCGTGAAAGCTTGCACCAACGGCACGCAGCCGGCCTGGGCCTGCTGTGCCAAAGGGGAGGCTTGAATGCCCCCCGCGTCACATCCAACGCCCTGTGGTTGGCCTTAACGCCCTGGCGGCTTGGTCTGCTTGTTGGGTGAAAGTGTTTCAAAGTTGATCCCTCGTGCTTGTTCGGCGATGATCGTCGGCCTTCGCGATTGCTCTGCTCTGCTCTGCTCTGCTCTGCTCTGCTCTGCTCTGCTCTGCTCTGCTCTGCTCTGCTCCCGACTCCCGCAAACCCATCCAGACAACCGTGACCACCGTGACAACCGTGACAACCGTGACAGCCTTGGAACCTCATCCATTCTGCCCCCAACCTGGAAAGCAGCGCTGGACTGCCCCTGCATCGAGCTAGCACTGCGCTCCCAAACGCCGCCCACCTGCAGCGTCCGTCGTCGCTGCCAGCGGGCCCAGATCACGCGTCAGTCACGTCCCTCCAGCGACTCCGCCAGCAGCCAAGTAACACAAAAACCGACTGTGATACCATCAGCCCCTGACATTACCGTCGCCCTCGCACCTGCCCTCTGCTCGCTCCAACACACACACACACACACCAATCCACCTTCGCGCCGACACGAACATCTGCTAAAGGAATATCGACCCAGACCTTGTCGCGAAGGAGCCTTTCAATCCCGTCCACAGCCCTACGCCAACCACCCCGCAGTTGTCTCTACAGCACCCACCTGAGAGTCGCTCGCGACTGTTCTCCATCCAGACGACAAACACTGACCGTTATTGGCCTGGTTGTTTGACCCGCAATCTCCCAAATCTGGAACCGAACACCGCAATTCGAAACACCCCACCTCGCGCGACCCTCAGAACGACCTCCGCTCTAGAGCATTTCTAGGTACCTTATAACTGCCACCTCACCTCGTTCATCGTCTGAACACTAGAGGTCCCATGTACCGCCTTTTCCACGACGTTGCGCAGCCCGGCCACGCAATAACTCCCCTAATGACTCGCCCAGGACGCCAGGAGCGGCGGCGCCGCCTGTCCAGCACTTCGAATTCAGACTCCTCCGCATCCACTTCTCCCGAGCGAGGTATTGGCGACGACGATGACGACAATGATTCCTTCATGTCCCATGCGAACGACTCAGTATCCTCCCTTGCACCTTCGTTCGAGGAAGAACTGGACGAATCAGTACGCCGAGAAATACAGGAGCGATGCCGCATATCGCCCGTAAGCCGGCTGCCTGCCGAGTTGATGATCGCCATATTTTCCAGACTCTCTTCATCCAGCGACCTCCGAAGCTGCATGCTAGTATCGAAGGAATGGGCGCGGAACAGCGTGGGTCTGCTATGGCACCGGCCGCAGACAAGTAGGTGGCCGGGCTTACAGAACGTGGTACGGACGATAGGCAAGGTCAATGGTTTTTTCGACTACTACAACCTAGTCAAGCGGTTGAACCTGTCTTCATTGGGCGCCGAAGTCAGCGATGGAACACTGCAACCGTTTTCAAGGTGCAAGCGCATCGAGAGGCTCACCCTGACGCATTGCTCCAAGCTCACGGACCTTAGCGTGGCACAAATGGTTGAGGGAAATCGAAGCCTCCTTGCGCTGGACGTAACAGGCTTGGACGGGATTACAGACCAGACGATGATAGCGGTAGCGAAGAACTGCTTGCGGCTTCAGGGGCTCAACGTCACAAACTGCAGAAAGATTACGGACGAGTCGCTGGAGGCTCTGGCGCGGAGCTGCAGACACCTCAAGCGCCTCAAGTTCAACGGTTGCTCGCAGCTTACCGACAAGTCCATCATCGCCTTCGCCCACAACTCCCGCTACATCCTCGAAATCGACCTGCACGACTGCAAGCTACTGGAGGACGACTCGGTCACCGAGCTCATCCGCGAATGCCAATACCTGCGCGAGCTCCGTCTAGCACATTGCACGTTAATCAGCGACAACGCGTTCCTCAATCTCCCTCACGGCGCCACATTCGATGGCCTACGCATCCTCGACCTTACCGATTGTGGCGAGCTCGGCGATGCAGGTGTGCAGCAGATCATAGCCTCTGCGCCCCGTCTGAGAAACCTCGTTTTAGCCAAATGCCGCAGAATCACCGACCGCGCTGTGATGGCCATCACCAGGCTGGGAAAGAACCTGCACTACATCCACCTAGGCCACTGCAGCCAGATAACGGACGCAGGTGTGTCACAGCTCGTCAGATTGTGCAACCGCATCCGCTACATTGACCTGGCGTGCTGCGCGAACTTGACGGACCACTCGGTGCATCAGCTCGCCAACCTGCCGAAGCTGAAGAGGATAGGGCTGGTCAAGTGCGCAAACATCACGGACAGGAGTATCCTCGCGCTGGCGAAGCCGAAGCTGGCTGGACATCATGGGTCCATGAGCCCTAGTTCTCTTGAGCGCGTGCATCTTTCTTACTGCACGCTTCTCACCCTTGCGGTAAGCCTTGAACAATCCTTTACCCCGTGATTGGGTGCTAACAGTGCACAGGGCATCCACGCCCTCCTAAACAACTGCCCCCGCCTAACCCACCTCTCCCTAACGGGCGTCCAAGCCTTCCTCCGCGAAGACCTCCTGATACACTGCCGCGAAGCACCCTCGGAGTTCAACGAGCACCAGCGCGACGTCTTCTGCGTCTTCTCTGGCGCAGGCGTCAATCGTCTCCGGGACTACCTCAATGGGCCCGACACGCATATCCCGCCTCTGTTTGACGAGACGGACGGGACTATGTACGACGACGGGGATATTGACGGGGACGAGGCGGGCGGGCCGGCGGATGATGGGGAGGACCTGACAGAGTTGGAGGGCGATGACGTCCAGGTTGTTGATGTTGGACCGAATCTTGGCGCGGGTGCTGGGCCAGTGGTGGCCTGGAATGGTGGACCGAACACGGGGCCGAATATAGCTGCTGCAGCACAGGGATCGGCTGGAAATGTGGTGATGCTCCCGGATGGCGGAGTGGCTCTGCCACATGCGCAGCAGCAGCAACAGGCCACCGCGATGATGGGCGCAGTGGGCTTGGAAGAGATGGATGATGAGGACTTTGGGGAGGGAAGCGAGGTCATGGAGAGTGGGCCGGTGTAGCAGTGAGGCTGGTGTTCAAGCAGGACTGAGGAGGTGGTGAGGCGGCATCTGAGGGGGAGGTGCTCGAAGAGGTGGTCGATACCCTACTCGATTTGCGCACGACTACAGTGCATCTTTAGAGCGAAGGCGTTTCTAGGCGTTTCCATCTTCTCACGGCCTCTGCATCTTTCATTCGCGAGCATCCGGAGCTGTGTACAAGCATCTAGCTTAGGCGCTGTATGTCTTATCCAGCATCTGGTTCTGATGGATGGTCCGCTTTTAGCAACAACTTTCTCATTGCATAGGCAACCCATATGCTTGCACCTGTGAGACGTTCTCCCAATCAGCTTGATGTCGTGCCTTGATTGTAGAGCTATACCCTGTTGGTTCTTCACCAAATATCAGCACAACGCGGACCCCATATCCAAACCCTCCTCACTCCGCAACCGCCCAGCCCTCCCAAATCGATTCCCCGCCCATTACCCTAACTACTCAGCTCCGCCACGTAAAGGCGCCTCCCAGATCCCCGCCCTCAGTCGGCCACCAACCCACTCCCTCTACGAATACCACCATCAATATATCCTCAAACTAAACACAACCAATGCTCCCCTCCCTCCTCCGCCTCCAGCCCCGGAATCCCACCACCGCCACCCCCCTCGATCCTGAAACGATCTTCTCCGCCGCCTTGGGCACCATCTTCACCGACGACGTGCGCAACCAGCACGGCGACCCGGAAAACGTGATTGTCTATAATTCCGTGTATGGAGAGCTAGAGTTTAGAACCTCGGATCCGGTGAAAGAGGAGGGGCGCAGGAGGTTCGCGCACTATTTGTGGAATGCGGGCGTGCTTTTGGGGGAGGTTATTGGGGGAAGGGGTGTGAGGCCGGGGGGAGAGAGGGATAGGGAGTGGAGCGGGATGGAGGAAGGGGACAAGCGGGAGGGGGATGAGGGAAGGAGGTGGTGGATTAGTAGGGAAGAGGAGGAGAGATGGGGCGTCAAGAGCGAGCGGGTGTTGGAGCTTGGGGCAGGTGTGTGAGTGCTCTCGTGGAAGAGGCAGGGAGAAACCAGTGTGAGAGGAAGATATAGGGGCTGATGGGCATTCTGCGGCTTAGGCGTAGGGCTCGCTGGTATTGTTAGTGTTTTGGCTGGTGCTGAGGAGGTTGGCATCATTCCCCCTTTCCCTTTTCTCTCTCTCTCTGCTAACGGTTCGATCAGGTTACTATATCAGACTACCCAGCCCCCGAAGTCCTTGCTACGTTAGCAGAGAACGTCTCCACAAACGTGTCTGGGCACCTCCGCTATCGCGTTAATATTGAAGGCCACGAGTGGGGCGACCTGAGCACCCCGTTCGCGCTCGCCAACGCGGGCCGCTATACCCGAATTCTAGCAGCAGATTGTCTGTGGATGCCCGACGAGCACCACAACCTCGCAACGTCGATGCTGCACTTTCTGTCTCCAGCTGAAGACGCGCGTGTGTTGGTGATGGCCGGGTTTCATACCGGCCGGGCGAAGTTGGCGCCGTTCTTCGAGGTTGTTGGGCAGGAAGGACTGGAGGTCGAGGAGATTTGGGAAATGGACGCGGATGGGGAGAGGAGGGAGTGGATGACTGAGAGGGAAGGCGAGGGCGTGGCCGAGAGAAAGAAGTGGACCGTGGCAGCTAAGTTAAAGAGGAAGCATTGAAGCTGATCAGCGTCAGTACTCACCAAGCAATCACACAAGAGAGTATATCGCGGCGTCAGGCATCATAAAGCGGAACCGCAATCGTGTCATGGACCGTGTTCGTCGTCTCTTTTTCTAAAGCAGACACTCGCGACCTTTGTTCCCTCCACCCCGCCAAACCTGAAGCTGGGATATCTTATCGAATCCTCAAATACCAGCCCCCCTCCGCTGACATGAAACCACCATCTCAGCTCCGCCTCGGTCCAGTTACAGCTCGTAACCAGCAGCCTTCCGCCCCTCTTCACCAGCTTTTCAGCCCGCTCCCGATATCCCTCGCATATCCTCCTCCCCTCCGCACCGACCTCTCCGCTCAGGCTGATCGCGTCGAAGGTGCCCTTATCCAGAACCACGTCGAAACCATCTCCCAGCCACTCTCCAGCTTCGGAGTTCAATATGTCCCATTCTTCAAATTGCACAGCACCCCCGCCAGACTCCTCCTCTCCATCCCCCCCTAACAGCCCCACCCTCCCCTCCTGCACCCGTCTCGCCAGTCTCACACTCGCACCACTATAATCCAACCCCACCATGGGTCCCTCCCACCCTGCATCCCTCAGCGCAAACAGCATATGTCCGTTCCCAGTCCCTAAGTCCAGAAAACTCGTCTCTCGCTTGTCTAAGATGCCTTGATCGTCAAGGCGCTCGAGATAGGAGAGGACCTTGTCCTCGGCGTCGGCGTCGGAGAACCAGATGGTGCCTTCGTCGGAGGGATTGGTGGCGTGGTTTGTGAGTTCGAGGGCGTAGGTTCTGTCCCAGCTGGTGGGGAAGGTGAGTGGGAGGTACGGAGGAGGGATGGGGAGAGTTACGAACTATTCTTTTGTGCCTAGTTCGCTGGGTGCCAGGTGTTCGGCTGGCATGGAGGTGGCCATTTGGGTGTGGACGGGATGTTGAGGTTGCTCAAACACTGGAGAGATGGTAGCACCTTAGGAGTACAACGGGCCTATGATTTGTGGACATGCGACAGGAACGATTGCTCTCCATAGATTGCTGGTCAAAGATCCGGATATGACTATCGATAAGGATTTTGATGCCAAGACATTGCTCCTGGGTAGAGTTCAGCCTGCCTTTTCCTCGCCATTACAACACAATTTTCGGTCTTCGACGATGAGGATGACTCGCAGACGAGATCGTTCCTTGCGATTCAGTTTCACTGTGCCAATCGCTGTTGTTCATGAAGTAAGCAAGCAGAGTAGTCATTCTCGAGCAAGATAAGACTTGCTGAGGGTTCGTCCTCGGTTTTTGCTACATGGCAGACAACCAGCAGTAAAAGAACACAAGAAGATATCCGTTGAGGTCAGCTCAGAGATCTGCGCGAGAGAGGTTCGTCTTCCAGCTTGTCAACACGGCGCCCATCAGCATCGTGTGTTCGTTCTGCACGAAGCCCGTCCAGCACGGGACTCAGTCCGAGTCAGGTGCGCCGGCGGCGCTCAGCTCCTCAGCTGGTGGACCCGAGTGGGATCTGCGTGGGATATGGAGCCGCGGCCAAGCGTTTGCTTCAAAAGCCCCACGCAACGATCCGGAAGGGCGCCGCATCTAACCGGCCAGTTCAGCTTCGTTGAGAGCTGGTGCAAACATGCAGGATGCCATGCGTGCAGTTCACCACGACACGAAAGCAGCCTCCAGGCAGTTCACCATCTGCTCCAACCCGGCCGACGTCACAGCAGATGCAGATGGATGACTGATCGGAGCCAGTGATGCGAGTCATGAGCCGTTGCAGCAGCCGTCCAATCAGCCCCAGCGGGGATTTTGTTGCTGTCAATTGACCGATCTGCAGGGCGACGGCGCCGGGAGCATCCTGACACGCCTGACACGCCTGACTCCTCGTGGGGGCCTGAGAATGCTCAAAACGGCGACGAGGGCGGACGTTCGGGCCGACGTTCGGGCGCGCAGGGCTGAAGAGATAAGACGCGCCAGCTGTGGTGGGGGGATCGCTGCGCTCTCAGCTCAATGATAGCATCTCGCTGTGCCAGATGCCAGATGCCAGATGCCAGACGCCGGATGCTGGCTACTCGTACACGTCGGCAGCTCTTACCGCTGCCTCCAGGGACTGACAAGAGTCGCAAAGGCGCACTTGCTTTTGATAGTTAGAACAAGGCGCGTGGGATGGCCGGGAGAGTGATGGACACCCTTAGGTAGCGCCGACAGCGGAGCTTCTTACGCTCCTGGCGCAGTCTGGAACGAGACCGACGTCGGTGCCTCCCCCTTCTTATCTGCTTCCACATTCGTGCCCCCAGCCCTGTCAGAGGGCGACAGCCAGCCATTCAAGGATGCTACTCCGTGCATGGTGCACACCATTGCGAGAACAGCAAGGCCGGAAAGCTTGTCAGGCTTGTCAGGCTTGTCCGCTGGCCCCCATGCGTGCGCGGGAGCTAGCCTTGGCTGCGCGGGATGGCGGCATGGCCGTAGAGGTAATCAGTTCCTGCGCCTTCAGCACCTTCTCCACCACCGTTCCGACACCGTTTCCTGTTCATGAAAGGAGCACTCTTTTCCTTTGTGCTGGTGGAGAACCACTGCTGAAGAAAATGGCTCGTGGACGTGCTCCCATATAGCTGGTCATGAGCTGACAGGTGCGTCTCCTACTCTTCCAACGGGTAGCTACGCCGCGGACTTTGAGCCTTTGTCGTGTACGTGATTCTCGTACTGATTGATGCCATCTAGACATTCGGCCTTCGCCCGCCTCTCGCCCGCTCACTACCTTGACGCGTTGACGAACACCTGCACTTCCCCTCTCGCCATTTTATGGGCGATTCGACCTACCAATTCATTCTTTATACGAAACAGGGGCATATCCTCCTCTAAATGTTCCATAATACGCTCCAGCCATTGGTGCACCTCCAAAGACCTCAGCCTCCGCATTCGGACCAAAAGTTGCCTCGTGGAGAATGCGGCTTTCTTCATGGGGAGACACGGCAACGTTGCGATTGCAACAGCTTCTGGCTGAACAAGGATGTCCCAGGCACAAGGTGCGGATGCGGCCACCAAGCCTGGCATCACCATGCAGAACCCCCAGCGGCGGTATCTGTGGAGGAGCATCTCGCCGTGCTTAGGAAGCTGGAGAACCTGGAGCAAGAGCTAGACAGCATGCGTCGCCAGAGGGATCAAGATTTGCTTCTCTTGAAGCAAAGTGAGGTTGGCGTGTACGAGAACATGCGGAAAATGAAGCTCTTACTCGATGACAAAGTCGAGGCTGTCGTTGATAGGCTACACGCGCTGGGTAATCTCGAGAAGCGAGTGGTAGCCATTGATGAGTCCCAGATACAACTCGAAAGCAAGTTCGACGAGTTCGAACGTAGCCGAAGGTTCCAGTCGGCCTCAATCACACCCGTACAGGAACTCACGATTGCGCAGACGATCGACGAGCAGCCCGTCCGCTTGGAAAAGCAGATGTATTCTTTCTCGTGGAGCCTCCGTATTATATTGGTCCCACACAAAATGCAGCGATTTGCTTTTGACTACGACAGCGTCGCCAACAAACGCTGCCAATCGCGTAATTTTCAGCAAGACCTAAAATTCTCTGACCGCGAATGCGAGTCATTCGTTCGAGCCGTAGAGATTGCTTACTGTTCTGTTCTTCACGGTCGCTCGTGGGTTCCGTTGGCCGGACACCGATCAACCGAACCTCAGCATTTTGGCCGCATGGAACTGAACCAGCTGGCAGCTGAATACTGCTCGGCCGACCTATGGAATCATTCTTTTCTCGATCACCACTGTGTTGCACACGATAAGCTGGCCGGCGACGTTTTGTACATCGCTTTGCAGAATGTGGACCTGACGTGGGAAGAAATCAGGCAATTACCGAAGCTCTTCGGATCCGACGAATCCTGCTGGGCGCACGACGAAGAGCTAGATGGAAAGATACGGGGCTTCTCCAACGGCATGGACACGAAGATGACGTACGGTTACTTGGACCCTCCGCCCTCGTACACAGGCGCTCACTGCGACATCGACAGGCTTGCATCACCTCTCGATGTCCTCACTACCGCCTCGGCGCCCTATCACCCCCTGGATGCGCTTCGCTATCCATCTACCTATTCCGGCTCTACACTGATCGCGCCTGACCAGGTGACACTATCCGACCAGTCCGGTATGTCAGTGAGGAGTTTCAACACCGAGATATCCGACGACGAGCATGTGGGCAAGAAGCCCAAACTACGCACAAAGGCCTCGGCACCGGCTTTGCGACCTTCCACGGCTTCGAGCTCCGGTTCTCAAACTGTCTACGTCTCTGGCCGCTCGAAGAGGAAGATGACGGTTAGGGAGAAGGACAAGCAGCCCGGACGGTCGTTTGCGGATTGGAAAGCGCCTAAGATCAATAGTCTACTTCACCGACACGATGCGAAAGATAGATCTACTGAGGCGTCGTAGTGGCGTTGGTCCAAGAAATTCCCCGGTTCCAAGTCTGGTCAAATCTTCTTTTCTTTCTTGAACAGCGCTTGCTGCGTAGCATATATACCCGATGGCGTTCTGAGAGTCACGTAACGGCGCATTGGTAGAGACTGGATAGGTACCCTTAATGGCGCTCTGGAAGCAGCCTCCTCCTCTCAGCTTCACGGATTGTTACAGATCGTTGTAATTTCATCTTAACTTTTTGCAGGGCCTAGAACAATGAAAACGTTGAAAAATAAAAAGAAGAGATTGATACGTCTTCCTCGCCAGCGTCTGCCAAAGAGGAACACGTAAAAGTATTCAAAAGCATACGGCAGTAAGTGTTCTATCACGAACGCGTAATTCGCCAACTCACCATGTGTACCAACCCAGCAAAAGGTATAGTCCCAGCCGAACATGCGTGAATGCAGGTGAATACGGACGAGGCGGAGCAGATGTGGCGAAATGTAAGCGCGTCACATGCCGGGTGCAGGTTGAAATCTAAGATCCTATTTCAACCTCTCCGTTTCCTTGCAAGAATTGCTGACAGACAGTTGCAATCAGCTCATCACCTGTAACAGTCGCAGCCCACAAAGTCGCATCATGTTAGGTGCTGGGTTCGTTGCCGTCCTTACCGTCGGCGCTTCCGTTGTCCAGCTCATTGAAGGCTGTGCCACGGTCGTCAGCCGTGTGCGGGAATATCGCCGAAATATTGCATTGCAGGATATCGCAAATCAGCTGCCACTGTTATCCAAGGATGTCGAGGCTCTTGGTTCACCTCGATGTATCGAAGGCCTTGACACTGCGACAGAGCAAGCGCTTGTCCGCGTACTGGAAGGATGTTGTCGACAGCTCGATCGATTAGACAGATCAATCGACTCACTGACTCCACCTTCGAACTCATCCGCCTTTAAGAAACTCCTCTGTGGCCTCGGCAGTCTTGGAAAGATACCAAACTCTAAGAGATTCGTGGGATTCTGAACAACTACAAGTCAACAATAACCCTGCAGATCTCTTCGAGGAGCTTCCAGGCAAATCATAAACGATCAGCTCAACCCGAAGAGCTAGGAGGTTACTTCGCGGTGCCTAGCATCCGCGTGTTTACTTTTGTCGGTCGCCAACAGTGTCTGACCGATATTGCTGAGCCGTCTTGAATTCAAAGCGAAATCCGGCTATAGCGGTTCTGACTGGGATCGGTGGTCAAGGCAAACGCAGATTTCCTTGGAATTCTGCCGACGAAGTGGCTTGGAATACCGCGGTATCTTCTGGGTTAACGCATCGTCCGAGTCGTCAACGATCTGTGACTTCGAGCGCATGGCCGATCTTTTGAGCAGCAATGGCGGCTGCAGCACCCTCTCAGATTCCTCCGCGGAAGTCACATACGTGAAGGACACCATACGGACCTGGACAGGCAGATGGCTGTTAGTGTTCGACAACTACGATACGCCATGTGCGTTCACAAATATTGCCGAGTACTTCCCTACCGCCGCAGGCGATCCGCCAAACACGATTCTAGTGACTAGCAGGCAGCTAGAGTGTGGAGGACTTGGAGCTCACATCAAAGTAAGCGGACCTACAGAAGCTGAAGGCTTGGAGCTGCTCATTTCACGCTCCGGAGCAACATCTGGCGACCCTGATCGGTTTGCTCGCCAACCGAAGTGGGGGAAAGTGATTGTGAACAAGCTTGGCTATCTTCTGCTCGCTATTGATCAGGCAGCAGCCTATATCACCATTCGTCAACTGTCTCTAAAAACCTTCCTACAGCAACTGAAGTCGCGGAAGAGACTCATCTTGGCATCAGCCCCGACAACCTCATGGGAGTATCGGAAACGGTCTGATGACGATAATAGCCTCCGCGGAGAGCACTTGTCGGTTCTTACGACTTGGGGTTTGTCCTTCGATCAGATATCTGGTCCGGATCCGGGTGCAACACGCGCCTTCCTTATCCTTTCAGCGTTTCTCAACCGCACTTATAACAGCGAGATAGTCTTCCGTAACTTCGTCGAGCGGAGTATTGTCGGAGGTGACGGTATTGCATGGGCGGAGCAGTTCTTCCTTGATAGGCGGCGGCATTCATTTCAGTTCCAAGACACCATTGCAGCGCTGGCCAATTTATCGCTGATCCAGGGCATATCATTCACTGGTCAAGAGGTCGGGTTTTCGCTTCATCCACTCGTCAAGGTGGCCGCTATCTATGCTTCGGTTTATGAAACCTTGCTAACGAGCCGCAGGAGTGGCTTCAATTACGATGTGGCCTGAGGACACAAAAACGGCTGAAACATGAAGCGATCTTAATGACGGTGGTGTTGGTTCAGACCAAAGAGTCCGACGGTCTCCCGCTCCACACTAGACGAGACCTACTCAGCAACATCGATTGCTGCATGGAGAACAGTCGGACATCCCTTCAAACGACAGAAGATAAGGTCGCGTACAGCGGAATCCTAGAAGGCCACACAACGACCTTCGCCACTTTCTACGGCCGTCACGATCTACACACTGCGGCAGAAGAATTGTTCCTCGAATCTGTTCGATTTCAAAACAATGATGCCTCGACTGTGTTGCGTACGATGAACAATCTCGGAGCGCTGTGCATTGATATGTCGAAAACACGTGAAGCTGAGCACGTTCTTGGACTTGTGCTGGCCGCAAAAGAACTCACTCTGGGCCGCGACCACTTCAGGACCCTGAATACGGTCAATAACTTGGAGAACGTCTTCACGGCACAGCTACTGTTCGACAAGGCCACCGACATGTATCAAAGAGTGCTTGCCGGATACCGCAAAACCTTCGGCAACGCGCATCATAGCATCATTCAAGCCTACAACAACCTCGCGGAGCTTGCGATGAAGCGGGGAGATTTCAAAGGGGCAAACGGCCTCCTCGATTCCGTACTCGACGCCGCAAAAGCCTGCAACAAAGGAGATAGCGATCTGGTCATCTATATAGAGTCTAATGTACCCCGGTTAACTTAGTCTATCGCCTCCACCGCTCAACACCGCTCAACACAAGCATCTAGATGTGCGCATCGTGATGACCGACGCCAAGCTGGACACTCGTACGAGTAGCAGGGTTAATTTCATGACCAGCGCAAAACCCGCAAAACCTGCAGGGCGATGCGCCACTTGCCGCTGCTGCGACTCAGCCGCAAGCCACCCGGAGCCATTCGTGCCGGCAGAACGTCCCGCGCGCTGCATTGACGATCACCACGCTGCACATCGCTTCTTAGTCGAGCCAATTTCAGTCTTACTGCCTTGATTTCTGAAACGCGCATGCTTCCAGGTTACTCCCGAAGATGGTATTCTTGCTTGCGAAGATGGCGTTCTCATTCTGTTGTGCCACAGGACAGCCTGTCACGGTGACGAGCGTTGTGCGCTTGACTGATTCTTGATTTCACTCTGCCCAATATGTCCGTGTTGGGCTTCTGTTCAGTTCCAAGGTTCTCCACTGCTATCCGTGAAGCTACATATTGCCGTCCACTTCTCATAATCATCCTCAGAATTGTTGTTATCCATTACCTGCTTATCTAGCTCCACGTCTCATTCCACGCCCTACGCGTCTTACTTCTCCCCCACCTCAAAGGTGCCTGAATTGCATCACCAACTCCTCCTCCACCATGGCCCGCCGCAACACTCACAGCACCGCCTCCCGCACCACCACGGAGCGGGACACCGGCCTCCTGACGCGCTTCGTCCCCGACTCCCTCAAGCACACGGCCCTCTACCGCATGCTCCTCCGCCTAACCCGCATCCTCCAGTTCCTCTCCTCCACCATCTCCCTCGGCATCTTCTCCAGCCGCGTCTACAAAGTCTACCGCCTCGTCAACAGCATCAAGACCGCGCGCGGCATCTCGGGCTCCTATGGCGCGATCGAGGGTATTCTGGCTGCTGCGGTGCTGTACACGCTTATTGCGATGCTTATGAGCCTGCTTAAGAAGGGCGGAGGGAGCAAGACGCTGAGATGGCTGTTCGTCGCGCTGGATGTCGCGTTCGTGGGGGCATTTATTGCGGTTGCGATACTTACGAGGCCGGAGGGCGGACCAGCGGGGCCGAGACACTGCTATGAGGATCGGAATGTCAGGGATGAGAACATCGTGACGGGCGAGGTAGCGAACACGAGGGACAAGAGCTGTAACCTGCCGTGGGGCACCTTCGTTTTGGCCATTATTAGCACGTAAGTGACGGGTCCTTGCGCGCGCGGTATGAACGATGTGGCGCCGTATTTCCAGCTTGCTGACGTAGTCGGCGCCGCGCAGAATCCTCCACGCCATCACAGCTGCCTTCCACGAAGTCCGCGACCGTCGCCATGACAGGCTCGACGAGGAGACTAGGCTTAGGCGCAGCCAGGAGGTTGAGGTTAAGCGTTAAGGACGTGTAAGCGCATGGTGGAGGGGCTCCTACAACGTAGGGCAGGTACATCGAGTTCCTTGATCATCGTGTCCAACGTGTTGAGCGCGGAGCCCGATGCAGTGAGGGCCTATTGCAAGTTTGGATTTCTCACATTCTTTTTAGCATTTTTCTTGCTACGAAAGCTTATACCCCTTCGATAGCGTAATAACAATGTGTTTACTCTTCTTATGACAGCCGGTGAACTGGCTATGTCAAGCCGGACGCCTGAGAGGGTCAGCACAGACTCTCTACTCTGGAAGCTGGTCTCGGCTCTGTTATTCTAATAGATAGTCTTTGCAGCTATGATAGGCCCTGGGGTGAGAGTGGGCGAGTTTCGGGTGAGGACGTAGGTGATATAGGTTAGTACAATTGTGTGAGCATCTGCAGGGTTGAGCGAGGGTGAGCATTGTTCTTGAGTAATAAGGTTAATGAACACTCCGCACTCAAACCTCACACTCCTCTGGTGCTACTAGCGTCACCTCGCGAAAAGAGAAGGGTACAAGAATGAAAAACACATAGTAGTAGGTGCTCGCTAGTAGTCACCCACCTGTCAGTCTCCAATGTCGCCAGCTGTACTAGCTCTCAGCCTGATGCAACAAGTAGGGGGGTCGTCTACAAGTAGCCCGCTCATGCAACCCCCTTGTAACCCATCCCGAACTGCGAAAGCGGCGGTGGGTAGAGCGCCACTCTCGCCTCAACTTCAGCTGTTTTCCTTGCATTTAGTCTGCGGGGTCCACGCTTTGTTCCGCCCCGCGGTTAGGCTTAGCAGTGGTGCACTCAATGCAAAGCTCAGCGGACAGCATTATCATGCTTCCCATCTCAGCTACGCAGGACATCTAACTTCCATCTTTCCCGTCCTTCGTCTTCTCTTGTGCTCCTATTCCGGAACGTACTCACTGTCGCATCAGCAGCTTGTTTCCCAGACTGCCCTCGGTTCTTCATCATCCATTCACTCACCTCCGATCAAGATGGCTCCGAACCCCAATTCCCTGCTCGCTCGTCACCGCCAGCTGGCGCCCACGGCTTCAATTCGTGTCTCGCCGCTATGCCTCGGCGCTATGACCTTCGGCGAGTCGCACCAGGACCGCTACGGTGAATGCAGCAAAGAGGACGCTTTCGCGATCCTCGACCACTTCTACAGCGAGGGCGGGAACTTTGTCGATACCGCTAACGCCTACCAGGACGGCGAGTCGGAGATGTGGGTAGGCGAGTGGATGGCCAGCCGCAAGAACCGCGACCAGATCGTCCTGGCGACCAAGTACTCGACCGGCTACATGGGCGCCCATAAGGACCAGATCCAGTCCAACTACACCGGTAACGGATCCAAGAGCATGAAGCTGTCGCTCGAGGCGTCGCTTAAGAAGCTGCAGACTAGCTACATCGACCTGTTCTACGTCCACTGGTGGGACTTTACCACTACCATCCCCGAGCTGATGCATAGCCTCAACGACTTCGTCGTCTCCGGCAAGGTGCTGTACCTCGGCATCTCCGATACACCCGCCTGGGTCGTCTCCAAGGCCAACGAGTACGCGCGCTGCCATGGACTGCGCCAATTCGTCGTGTATCAAGGCATGTGGAACGCAGCGATGCGGGACTTTGAGCGCGACATCATCCCCATGACCCGCGACGAGGGCATGGGCCTGTGTCCCTATGGCGTGCTCAACCAGGGCCGCTTCCAGACCGAGGAGGGCTTCAAGGAGCGAGAGAAGAACAACCCGGGACGCAAATTCATCCCGCTGTCGGAGCGCGACAAGAAGGTGTCCAAGGTGTTGGAGAAGATTGCCAGCGCCAAGGGCGTCAACCTTCTAAACCTAGCGCTCGCGTATTGCATGCAGAAGACGCCGTATGTCTTCCCGATTGTTGGGCAGAGAAAGGTGGATCATCTAAAGGGCAGCATTGCTGGCTTGGCCGTCTCCTTAACCGAGGACGAGATCAGGGAGGTTGAGGCTGCTTACGAGTTTGACCACGGGTTTCCGCACACCTTCCTCAGTGGTACGCTGTTCGATGGCTCTACTCCCAGACAGGCCGAGGGTCCAGGCGATGTTGGGATGACAAAGCTCGGCGGTACCTTCGACTGGGTTGAGGGGCCGAGGGCCATCAGGCCGCCTAAGAAAGAGTAAGGTACTGGTGGTGGTGAGGGTGTGTTCTGGCTCCTGAAGCTCTTCGGTCGTTTTCCCGAGCAGGCGCGAATGTTGCCGTTAATCCGATAGATACCTTGGGAGAAAAACAGAATCATCCTTTCGCTGGCGTCTATCCGCGATGGCTTCAGATAACTCATGGATGGTTCACGAGCACACAGAACCACCAAATGTAATCACCCGCAAGCGCTAAGCCTGCAGAGTACTGGAGCTGTCTTGGACAATCACGTCAAGTCAACTGAACCTGTCTGGCCGCCAAGGTCGTCTGTTGAATACCCTGACGTAAGAATTACTATACATTAGGTTTGCATTAATCTTGATCTTCTCCCGGTGATAGATCAGAGCACTTTTACAATATGTGTCTTCAGAGTTTACGGCTTTCTCCTCAGGCAACACGCAGTTTGGTCCGTGGGTGTTGATATGATCGAGGCATTGCTTCCTGGGATGTGACTGGAAAATGCTTGTTCCCATTGTCGTGTTCGTTCTCCTCCTCGCGACTTGTCTCTAAGCTCTGTATTGCACTAAAACCGACGTCCTCAATTCATTTTGGATGCATCAGCCGTCAATCTGGAGGCCCCCGCGCCTAGACTCCTCAACAAATACCACAGCGCCAAAACCGCTTGGGTTTGGGGCGCACCCCCCGTTGAGACTGTCTTATGTGCCATGGTAACGCTAGATGTAAAGCTTGCTATGTCACTCCTTAGTCGGAGTCTACAGCGGGCTGGCTGTCTACTACGTGCTGCCCACGTACACCTATCCTAGCGGAACCCCTAGGATCTTCTCGGGAGCCCTTCGATGCGACTACCAATGAGAGCGACAGATTGTCAGGCATGGCGCACAAGGGGCCTCGAAGTTGAATTCTGCAAGAAAAATCTTCGCACAGTAGCGAGCATTGAACGGCTTGGCGGAGATTGGATTCATGATAGGCAGTGTAGGCGGAGAAAGACCCGGGTGGCCTTCGTGAAGAAACATCCATGGAAAGGAGCTTCATTTTTTTGGTAGTCATTGTGAGATGAACTGGAGGCTCTCCTAGCGTTTCTACAGTTGTTACAATACGTGGTGGTGTATGGCAGTTCAGTTTACACAAGCATCTACAATACAAAAACAAGTTTGCAAATGCGAAAATGCTGGTGACCCTTTTGCTATCACCCGTACCATCATGAACCAAGTATGATCTCAAAACGCCAGACCAGTGATGGGTATCGTGTGCGCCGACCCGAGTACATAGCTCATCCAAGATGCCCCGCGTAGCCCAACAGCGCCTCAAAGCGACTCTACCAGAAATGCCTATGCTATGACGGTTTCCTGTATCCCGTTATCCCGCGATATGCAAGCCCTACCTGAACCTCCCCTCATTCTCCCATTTCCCCACCGGCCCGTACCCCGCCGGCGCCCCAAACACACCCGCCCACTCCTGCCCCACAAACAGCTGATTTAGATTCACGCCCTCCGCCCCAGCTCCAACGCCGCCCTGCTGCACCCCCCAAGGCCCTCCGCTTTGCGCCTGCCGCTGCGGCTGGAAGGCGTTGCCATTGCCCTGGGGCTCCAGCTGCTGCTCCTGCTGCCCGCCCTGCATCATATACATCGGCATCGGCCCAAACAGCTGGACATCTAGTTCGCCACTGCCGTCTGGATCCGGGGTTCCGAGGCCGCCAGAGCCGGAGGGCAGGCCGGACGGGAGGGCGGAATCGGGATTCTGCATGAAGAGGCCGCTGTTGCGGTTGCTGTTGCCGCCGGGATGCGAGGTTGGTGGGAAGGTGTAGAGCGGGTCGGGGAGGGTGGATGATTGTGGTAGACCGCCACCGCCGGGGGGCCCGGAGGCGCCGTTGAAATCCATGTTGAGGTTGCTGAAGGTGCTGTTTTCGAAGGTCATCATTGGGGGGTTCGGGTAGGCGAAGGGGTCGGCGGAGGGGAACATCATGGCGGAGAGGTCGGGGATGGGAGGGTAGAAGCTGCCGCTGTTGGTGCTGAAGTCGGTCGTTTGGGTGAGGGGTGAGAAGTGTGGTTGTGGTGCGGCGAAATTCATCGTCGGCATGGAAGTCGATACGCTAGTTAAGGAGGGTGGCAGACTCGAAGCGTCCATGAACTCGGGGTTCGGAGCCCCTGAGTAGGTCGACTGGACGCTCAGATTTCGTTGTGGGATAGGTGCTGGATAGGCGACGGCGCTTCCTTGGTGATCACTGTTACTGAGAACCTCAGGGACTGTGTTTGCTCTCTTCAGTGAGTACTGCGGCAAGTCGGCTTCCGGCATAGACTTGACTGGTGCGTTATCCATGGCGTACTGGTTTGGCGATGGAGCCTGGCGACGCTTTCTGTTGGCCGCAACCACATCGCGACTGCGCTTTATCTGTTCTGATATTTGATCGAAGAGTGGCTATAGCACTTAGTAAGCTCATAGTGACAACGGGTGAAACCTGACTTACCGACAAAGTTGCCGTGCACCTATCTGCCGCCATGCTACGTTTGGCAAGCTGAGCCAAGCACTCCTTTCCCTCAATGGCATCGCGAAGCACATCCTGAGTGGCGGCGTTTTCAGGATTCTCCAGTGCGAAAAAGATGAGAGTCAATATGGCGAAGAAGGTCGTATACATCGAAAACCAGTAGCCGCCTATCAAAAGGTTCCGCTTCTTCATCTCCACACAAATGTGGACGATATTTCTCGAGACGCTGACACAGGCGGATGCACATGCGTAGGAGCGCTTGTCGATTTCCTGGGACTTGCAGTTAGACACGTAGTGCACAAATGGGCGGTAGAGCATCATCTGTGCATGCGCGTAAGCCATGCGTAGCATCTGCTGTACTCTATTATCCAGTCAGTAGTTGAGCGCTGAACGCCTTAGGTTCTCAAACTTACCGCACAATCACAGGCGGTGCTTCTCCACCAGGCTTCACCCCCATAGGTAGCCCCTCTATCCACACGTTCAATTCCATCTCAATCTCGCGAATCTTAGCGTAGCTGACGCTGTACCGACCTTGACTGGCCGGACTTCCCTTAATCGGATAGATATAGCGCACTATCTTGGACAAAATCTTGAGGAGATCTGTGTGGGCATTTGAAGCAGCTTGAACAGTGATCGTACCCTGCGCCATGGGTATGATCTCCTTTTCGGTAATGTTCTCATCGTTCACCTCGCTGGGATAGTCCTGGTCGATCTCGTCATCACTTACGGCGTGTGGCAGACCGAGCAATGCGCCGACGAAAATGTCCATCTTTCGCAAGACCCAAAACAACCTCTTGCGTGTCTCCGCCTCAATTGGACTGAAACCGTCGGCGAATGATCTGTGCATGCCCATACGTAAAGCGGATCGTAACGCGACACCGATATACGAGTAGCATGTTGATAGTTTCGCAGAGCATTGAAGGAAAATAATCATAAATGCGATCGCTTGCAAAGAATCGAGGTCTCTGCAGTCTGCGATATCCATAACTTTGCGCGCAGCCTTGAAGTATTTGAAGCTGTTTTAGTTAGCAAGAAGTCAATCGATACTGCCTTTGGCTCTCGACTTACCCTTCATCTATTGCAGCTCCGTATCCAGGAGTATCTAGCTCCGCATGACCCTTTGAAAAAAGAGAACCCACAGCCAATGCCGTGTACAAAAGAGGAAGGAAGCTGTTTTCTTCGGTTCCGTAGTCTTCTGGCGCTATATCATACATCCTGTCCACTTTCTTTACGAAGGTAGGCCAGTGTACAAACCTAAGAAGGATGGTGGCATCGTTGATAGCGTTGTCGGCAAGCTCAAGGGCTACGCTTTTAGGTGGCAGGTCCAGTCCCACTAAAGAGTTGTTGTGGGAATCGCTCGGTGATCCAATATTTGAGTGCGGTGTATCGAACACTTGCGACATTGGCCGCGACTTGAGAAACGGCGTTGACCTTCCGACCGCTCCCATAATGTCTCCGAATTGATCCCGCAGCCGGCGCATAAAGCTAAGTCCAGAAGAGTGGCCATGATAGTCCCAGTTGCCCTGTTCGTCCAGATCTAATTGGCCTGTAGCCCTTACCATGGACTCCAAATGAGCGTCTGTGGCTCCATCTGCATCATTCAAGGGCTGTTCCTGCTCAGGCCGGGCGGCCCGGTTGTTATGACTGGCGTCCGCGGACGCAGGCTGCATCTGGGCCATCAAGCCTTGTCGCAGCGCGGGCTCGATACGGGGATCGTTTAGATCGACATTCGGCAGTATGGCCCTGAGTAGGGCTTCATATCGGCGGCACCGATTCTCCAACGCTTCGACGTATTGCGGGGTGGCATTGCGCCTACGGTTTGAGGGCTGATCGAAAGTACAGTCTGGCGCAGTTTAGGCGTTAGTAGAGTTCTTCTCTGCTTCAAGACGTGCTCTCAACTGCCTACCGTAGCTGTAAACGGTGCAATGCGTACACGGCTGCTTGCCGTCGCATTTGATCTTCTTCCTGCGACACTCATCGCAAGCTCTTGTGACTCGCCGGCGTTTCTGCATCGGCAGTGCAGGCCTCGAAGCTTGCTCGCCGCCACGCTCTGCTCCTGGCGACGTTTGCGCCGGCGTATCGGGAGCCTCAGCGTCCTGCGATGCCGACAGCTCCATTCTTGCGCTCTGCGATGCGTCATCGAGCACGTCTAGCGGTGATTGGTCCATGTTGGCTGGCTTTCGGAATCCGGGGGATCTTTGCAAATCAGTCGAAGTGCGCGGGCCCGCGATGGGAGGGAAGACTGAGAGGTGGATTCGACACGGGCAGATGTAGTAGCTAAAGGTGGAGGGACCCCCTTTGATCTGCCTAGCAGGCCTAGAGTAGCTGATGTGTCGGCGTGCGACATGCACGGAATTGGGGGAGATACGCAGGAAGTCTGTCTGTCTTCTGAGTGGGGCCTGCCCAGGCGCTCACGGCGACTAGTCCGGGGCCGCTTACGGAATCTCGAAACCACGAAACCACAAATACCACGAAACCCCCCCCGCCATGCCAAGACTGTCGCTAATGTCGCTAATGTCGCTAATGTCGCCAATCTCCGTCCCCGTCTCCGTCTCCACCGATCTCCGTCTCCACGCAAAGCCTCCACGCTCTGATCGGCGAGCGGGAGATCCCGTTCCCTCAGCCCTACCTGGGGAAACATCACCATAACCAGATAGCTTCGCCTTTGGAGCATTGCAATGGGTGTTACGGCTACGAACTATCTGCTCTCTGGGAGCACGTTCGTCTAACTATCCATAAATTTGTTGTGTGGCAGCTGTTGTGTGGAATAACTAACCAAAGCAAAGACTGGCGAATGGGTTGCTCTGAACGAGCGAGGAAGACCCTCCGTGTGCATCCAATCGGGTTCCAATCTAACATTTCCCACCACTCCCACCACTCCCACCACTCCCACCACTCCCATCACCCACACGCCCTCTCCAGCGTCAAAAACGCAAAATGCCCCCCCACAACCGGCCGCGCGAAAAAGTCCGGCCCTGGAAACCCACCATCCCCCTCGGTATTATACAAATCAGTAAACGGCCTGTCCGTCTTCGTCTCATTCAGCCACTTCGCCACCCTATCCAAAATCTCGGACCGCACCGCCTTGTCCGCCACGGCAGCCGCCTCGAACTCCCAGTCGGATTTCGCGTACAGGTGCCGGCTGTCGAGGGGGAGGCCGTATTTTTGTAGCACCGCGCCGTACCAGGTCGACTGCATGCTGTAGATGCGGTGGGGGATGAAGTCGGTGGGTTGCCGCTTTCTGGGCTTGCCGTTGGGCGATTTGGGGGGTTTGAGGGGCTCTTGACCCCCGTAGCGGTTGCTGCGGCGGAGTTCGGTGCCTTCGGCGCTTTCTTCTGGGGTCAGTTGAAAGGATGTTAACGAGGCGTTCCCGGTGATCGTAGGATGGAAGCAGAGGACCGCGTCGGCGTAGAGGGAGTACAGTGTCGTCCAGCTGCCGTACCAGTCGTAGGCGAGTTTGGCATGCGAGCCATCGCGAGAGATGCCGAACTCTTCCCATTTCTTGACGTATGTATCTGAGACGTTCTACCCAGGACTAGTGTTAGAGATGGAACCAAAACAGGGTACATGGATCCAGAGGTCGAGTATCGCGGCTTACCCGATAGAACTTCGCATCCGCCTCATTCTCCAATATCTCCGCCAACTCACTCATCGCCTTGATCCCAACAATCCCTTTCAGCGCCAAATTCGTCTGCAGAGCCAGCCAACCCGCAAAGTCGTCCGTCGAGAGCTGGTTATGCGGCTCCAGACTAAACTCAACGAGGTAGCCCGTCCACTGCTTCCAGAGCCGGTAGCTCTTCTCCAGCCACATCTGGGCTTGCTTCTCGCCCTTGGCTCCGCCGCCCCAAGAATCGTCCAGGCCTTCGATGCCCTGCCTTTGCTCTAAGGATAGCGGGAACACACTCCCCGCTCCACTGGCCTCGATGGAGATGTTGCTGCCTTCCACGGACCAGATAGACTGCGCCTCTTGACCTGAGCCATATAGAAGAGAGTTGACCAACGCAAGACCCATGATGAGCATGTCCCCACACTCTTCAACAGGCATGTATTCATCGCGTCCATCCGCATGGCCCGTAAGGTTAGGGAAGTGCGTCCCGACGTCGTGCATGGAGTACTTGTTCGGGTATTGACCGCTGAGCTGGTGCTCCAAGAGCGGTTCCAGCAGGTATGCCAGCCACCGCGGCTGTGTGTACAAGAAGAACGGGAAGGCGGGAAAGATAACGTCGACGGTCTGGCAGTTTCCGTTCGAGGATATCTCCTTGAGGAAGATTAAGGGCTCATCAGGTGTTCCGGAGAAGCTGGTTGCGCCCATGACTTGTCGTGCGGATAGCGCGACGATATCGACGTAGCTCGAGGAGCCGGAACGGTAGGCGTCAACGGCGAGCTGGTTAGAATAATTCTGAGCGAGGTGCCGGGCGTTGGCGAAGTCGAGATAGTGATAGGTCAGCAGAGCGGCGTCAGTGTGAAACCAAGACTTCCAAAGAGGCCGCATGAAGGTCAGCCCGCGAGCGGAGGCGAACTGTGTCACCGGGTCTTGGACGTGTGCAATGGTGAAAAGAACGCTATCAGACTTTGAAGCGGCGGAGGACGCGTTTGCCTTGAGCACAAAGGATTTGGAGAAGGCAAAGACGGGCTCTTCCTCCATTATGCCCCGGAACGAGGAGTCTACGGAATCTTGGAGAGTGCCGGTGTTGGAGAAGCGCTGGCGTAGCATGGCGGAGGTGCCCGACTCATGGCGAACGTCCTGCTCGAGTATTAGCTGGTATATCCATCACCCCCGAAATCAGACGCTTACGGATGACGCTGAGAAGTGCAGCTGGCCCCATTCTGCACGATCCTGAAACTCTGTGAACAACTGCTCATTCTGCTTCTTGATTTTCCACGTCTTCAGCGCGTTCTTCTCGTCGATGTTGTTCTGCACAAGCTCCCACTCGATGTTGCTTCCCCTGTCCCCACTGACCCATAGCCCGTTCAGGTCAATATAGAGACTGATGTTGAAACTGCCCTTGACGTGTATGGACACATATGCGGCCGGCAGTGACTGCCGCAGAGTCGAGGTAGGCGTGATAGGCGACAGGAAGGACACGACGACCTCCAACGGCTCGGCCCCAGGGTTACTGCTCGGCGCAGGGATATGGTACGTGAGATTTGTAGTAGAGGCGTCATACTTAGCGCCGAGGTAGGTCGGGAAAGAAACATTGTATCTGACGAACCACGGTCAGCCCTGTGTTTATCCTGTCTACCATCCAGTCGCTTACCCTTCAGCATGGTTGGGTGATGCGAGCGAGTCTTGCGGCCGACCTAGGAGGGGGTATACCGTCTTCGAGTCCGGTACATGAGCTAATATTGAGAATCCAACCTACGCAGGTGCTCTTGGTTAGCACAGCAATTCCCACGGCAGCTTGCCGGTCCACTCTAGAGCTCTTCCTCCAGCTTCCAGAGCTCTAGTGGGATTATTCACCTCCTGGCCGGTATAGAACATAGGCCATTTGCTCCACGGCACGTCCCTCGCGTTCCCCAACCAGGTACTCAGGTATGGGTTTCGGACAATGAGTGGCAGCACCGGCGGCGTTAAGGTTGAGGCCTCAGCGACGGCTGCGAACAGCGCTGGTGCTGCTGATATGCAGGGTAACAATCGCATCTTGAGTAACAACTGCCCTGCATACAGGAGTGACAGGGCGGGTCAAGAGCACAACGACAGAAAGCTCAGGGAAGAAGACTTTTCAGCACTGCGGCCGTGGACAAAGTTCAGGATATATCATTCTGCTGGTGCAAATGCACTGTAGGTATTGGGGGAAACCTACGAAGGCAGCAAGTGCTACGGGACGGACTGGATGCTGCTCGGCTGTCAGCTGCCGTGTCTTGCATGAAACCGCGGCCGATCTGCTGACGGGCTGAATGCGGGGGACCGGGAGCCCCCTGCCAGATCTTGCAGGGAGTCCCCGCAGCAACATGTGTGCCTAAGCGCCTGAGTGCCTGAGTGCCTGAGTGCCTGGCAGCAACCTCACATCGTCCAGCGCATGCTCAACGAGCCGGCTCAGCTTCATCCCCACATACCTCGCTGTGTCCTCTCTCCTACACGACATGGCGGCGATTGCTTTCTTGAGTCCACCCAATTGACAAACCCACATCAGAGCCCGCCGGATCCATAGCACCATAATGAAGCCCTAACACCGTTCCAACCGCTGTCCTCAATACACACGAACCCATCACCCACCGTTACCAGCCCGCCCGTCCACCGTCCCTTTGTCGCCTCGAAACATCTTCCCCACGACCTCCCTCAGCAAAGCCGTCGATGTAGTCCTAGTCCTTACAGCCTAGGGCTCTGGGCTCCCATAACCCTTCGTCTCTGCCTCCCACTTGACCGGGCTGGGCGTGTGCCGCAGCCACTCTCGCTTGTCGGAAGTTTCGAGATCCGGACTTTCGATGTACGCGCCCGGTATTGCCTTCATTGGAGACGTGGACCTAGTGGCCGCGGACGAGATGCTCGAGGGGAGAAGTGTTAAGGCGCGGGATGGTGGGATGGATAAGCGCTTATAAGAGCGGGAGGGATCGTTTGTGATGTTTTTGTCGGCAGTAGCATGACCCGCGGTTGTTGCTGTTGCGGCAGTGTATTGGTCAGCTTTGGGTTCAACGAGGGCCAGGCGGCTAGGCTTACTGTCATTCGGCGCACCGTCAGAGGAAGACGACGAAGATGATGATGAGGATAGGCAGGTCGCGGGTGTGTTGGCGTGCCTTACGTCGGCGGCCGTAATATTGACGAGAGAGCTGGCAGAGCTGGCGGAGTCGGCGGACAAGAAACCTCTGCACGGGTCTCCTTGATCGGTGATGCCGAGGGCACGAAGCTGATCTGGGGCTGTTAGTACAGCCGAAAGGTTCGCGTGAGTGGTCGGTGGCCGCACCCCAAGAACGGTACAAGTATCTGAAGGTCGCGTATGGCTCATCAACGGGGGCAATGAGGGCGAACTTGTAGAATCGGCGCGGCTGGTGCCTTGCTTGACCGCCTTTGACAAGACTGGGGATGTCAGTTTGAAAGCTCAGTCACATCTTGGGGCGGGATGTCACTGCTGCCAGCGCCTGGAGAAGCACGGAACTGCTCCGTCATGAATGCTGCTACTCACCCGATACCGCCTCCCGTTTGTCTCCCGATCTCGCTCTTGTCAAATTCATTGACCTGCCTGGGGACTCTCTTTCTGCCCTTGGCTCTGAACACTTTGATCTCAAAGTGACCCTGCACATCACTGACTACATCGTCTTCAGTCGCGCTTCGTTGGAAAGACAAATTCCTCCTATCTAGCTCCCTTGTGCACTCGTGGTTCTCCTCGAGCTCATAAAGACCGTACATCATGGTGCCCTTCCACTTGTTTTCTTCACCGACGCACCAGCTTACGAAATGAACCGAATTGACGAAGAGTTTGAAGAGATAGTACGCCGTCCCTGATTCAGTGGATGGATCTGTTCTTGGCGACTGAGGTGGTGAAGGGGATGGCTTGATGCGATAGCGGATCCAAATTTGTGTGTTTGGTATGTGAGGGATGTATCTTGAAACTATGGTCTCATTTTTAGAGAGCTCGGCGGTCGGAGTGGAACCCAGGCTTGAGCTTGAGGTAGAGGAGGAAGATGAAGCGCTGTCCGAGGCGGGACTTGATGGGGTGGATGGAGATTGAGAGAATTCAGGAACAGGTGCTATAGTTTCGCGAGGCGTAAACAGCTGAATGGTTATGCTGCGGTGGGTCGGCATTGTGGCTTTAGCCCGTTGATCTGTGCTGTGGGAAGTATAAGCGTTGTGGGGGAGAGATAATCGAATATCAGTGACTTTCGAGGCGAAGTCCGTCCGGTGAATCCGAAAAACCCATTGCGTCAGTCGGTCGTCTTCGCGTTCATTCTAAACGAGACACGTCCAATGCTACAACTTAAGGTGGTGGTCACTACTCGAGTGCTGGGTGCACTCGGCGCCGAAAGGGCAGGTTTTACACCCTCTGACGACAACAGTCTCCGGCGATTACAGCCTTCCGTCGTTCACAGTGCCACCACTGTCAAGATTTTGGTTGCTGAACAGCTGATTGGGACGCTGCGCCTGTTTTGACGTGCTATCTAAACTATCTTGGAAATACATCAACGACGTCTCGTTCCTTCTCCTCTTTTTCTTATCTGAGAGTTCCTCCAAGGAAATCACAATGACCGAAGTCTCCGCTGATGAATCAGCCATGATTACCACGGCGTCAAAATCAGCCGTAGCGGCAATTGCAGACGCTATGAGCAATTTCAGCTCGGCCCCGACCATTTGGAAGAGATCTCCTCCGAGCAGCCATGGGCGAGGAACATACCATTTGCCGGCGGAGCACTATATGAATCACTATTAGCGCTGTAATTCAATGATGTGGCGCCGCGACTACTGGGTCCCGGTCCGCGTGTCCGGCTGAAACCTGAATGAGACCCAGACCTACCTTGGAGTTTCCACAGTGAAGATACCCATTGCAGCCGGCTCTAGCACAGCATGATGACACGCACGAAGAGTAGGTGCAAGCTCGAGCATCGAGTTCCTGGCAAAAGTATCAGGTTTGACTATCCGGCATCAAGGGTGAGTGTACGGAAGCGTACAACGTCTCGCTCCACGGGCGCCATCTCCTCCGTTGGCATGGTGACGCCGAGAGCCGCGAGGGCTGCAAAGATAGAGAGTAGTTGGAGGAGACGCATGTTGATGTGTTATTCTTGAGCTCTATCTGTTGAGATACAGAAGATGCAGAACGGCTGGGGAAGAGATGCTGTAATGAAAAGACGACGACAGAGCAGGAAGCGGACTGTTTAATAGATGTCGAGTCCCCCTCCCCTCACACTACTGCCAGGGTGGAAATTTTACCATCCTTGAGAGTTAAGAGGACGCATATGTACGAGTAACTCAACCCCGCCTTCGGATGAGTTGCATACACGAACGGGAGGCCTCGCTGGCCACCTTAGTTCGAGCGGGAACCGGCCTCCTGTTTCTGATTTGTGCGAATTCTAAACTTGCTTGGATGAGGCACTTTACTCGATGGAAGGGCGGGAGGTGCTTGTATCGTGTGACTCCGACTGCAAGGGATGAGGCACGAGTGCCACCACAAACTTCGCGAGCCCCGCGCCTTTGGGCAACAGAAGATGCTAAGTTTAGCGGGCTTGCTGCTACGATGCCGCTGATGATGCTGGGTTGAGAAGAAACCCCCAAGCATGTTCGTACATTTGTTGCTGCGCAGTTGGAGGGCTCGTAGTTCGGTGTTACCTAATTAGGTAACTAACTTGACACGCAGCACCAAGCGGCAATGGAGTTGGCGGCCTGAGGCGCTAACAGCGTCACCGCATCGCTTGCGCTTCTGTGTTTTCCCACTGCAAATCATCATGCATCTTCCGATTGCTTGCGATTCATGTCGTCCCCAGTGCTTTCACCGGACCAGGCGCGAGCGCTGTTTGATATCCTTACCCACAGGGAGACCTACTCTGAAATAGAAAACTTCAAGTGGCCGGATGCCATCCACAAATACGGCCATCCGTTCACGCTAGACAAGGGAACCACATCAACATCCCCCGTCCTGCAAATACTGCTCTCCAAGTTCGTTTTAGAGCTTCCGGGCTTGCGTGACGTTTCAGACGCGTTTTGGCAAGAGCGATGCCAGACAATAATAGAGAAGCTTGGAGCAGCAGAGCTCTCCGAAAGCTACGACAAGGGTGCCTTAGGCCTTCGGAAGTCCCTTGCTACAGCAATCTCGGCCTTGATTGAGTATCCTGCAAGGGGTTGTCTGGGTGGCTTTCCGACTCGCGAGGTGCAGGCGGACCGCAGGTACGACACTTCAAAGCCGGAAGATGTCGTGCAAGCATGGGACGACTTCCTCCAGCAATTGGTCTACGGGGACCTGATTGATGTGCTGTTCAAGAAGGCCGCAGAGACAGACAACCTCAAGGAGCACCCGTCGCTTGTGCAAGCAGCT
This sequence comes from Coniosporium apollinis CBS 100218, assembly GCF_000281105.1. Taxonomy (NCBI): domain Eukaryota; kingdom Fungi; phylum Ascomycota; class Dothideomycetes; genus Coniosporium; species Coniosporium apollinis. The sequence continues at coordinate 82,035 of NW_006913272.1, forward strand.
CACGAATTTGTGATTGTCAAGTGAGTCTTCGCTGGCGCATACCACTTGACTGCAACACCATCTGATCCAGACAAGCTTAGGGTCGCTGTTACATCATGTGATAGTGCTATCTCCGGACGGACAGTACCTAATCAGGACCGTTGAGAATGTCCACAAGCTCGTTCCCTATACTCTGATCCGCCAGACTCTCCGAGTCGGCAATGCTGCAACCATGATCAATGGCATGGTGAAGCTTATGCTAGCCAAAGTCAGTGTCGGAACATTCACGAACTGGATGGGTATCAGTCAAGGCGCCGATGAAGGAATGAATTTAATGCAACAGTATGTAGACTTTGACGGTCCTGTTAGCGAGATCTGACGGCTATCAGAATCATATCCACCGTCATGGGCTGGGACATTAAGGAGTTCCAGAAGCGGGCATTGAAGCTCGAGAAGAGCAAGGACAGCCCCGGCAAGGAGTATCTGGACTCTATCAAGGCGCATGTGAAATTGAGCCGAGAGGAACATGAGAAGCGCAGGAAGCTCAGCCGTAGGTTGTTTAGATTCCGGCTATGAGCCTTCACTGACCACCTTGTCTACAGAGAAGAAAGAAAAGTCAATAGTAGCCGTCATTTTTGAGTCCGCTTCTCTGGATACGTCCTCGGTGTCGGAGGCACAGTACGCCAAGGCTCTTGAGTATCTTACGGTTCAGCTCTCAATCCGCGACCGGGAGGAGCTCACCAAGATCTTCTGCAAGATGCAACCCGACTTACTGACGCAAGCCGTTCGAGACCTTGTGGCCGCCTACGATCCGATCATCCGCGACGTCCACAACGCTGTTGACCTCAGCGCCACGCTGACCGATCTCGAGAACTTTCTGAACGATCTGATCAAGTTATCAAGGCCCCCGACCGTAAGAAAAGAGAAGAAGCCCAAGAGTGGCAGTGCACCCTCGTCGGCAACAACTTCCGGAGACGAATCGTCAACAGAATCGAGAATGAAGCCAATGCCTTCTGTAGAGGAATACGTGAGACTCCTGAAGAAGCATCAGGGTGCCTCCCACCGCTTTCTGCATCAGGTCTGCAAGAACGGTCCACAGATCGCGCAATGGTTCCGGGACTATGCACACCACGCCGCCTCCCAGTTCCGCCCATCCACACAAGGCACCAACGATGAGCGAAAAGCCGGATCCAGAGGAGCGGGCACCATGACGCCCAGTCTCGAGTCAATCTTCTCCAACCTTCCCGAATCTAAGGCTAAGGACGTGCTGCCGAAGCTCGACTCCCACGCCGAATATCTCAAGAGCCTTTCTGACGCCTCGGCCGCACGTATGAAGGCAATTCTATCGAGCAGCAAGAATACAAACTACGGCCCGGGCATATACCTAGCTAAATGGCAAGAGCTACTGAATGCTACGCCGATTACGCCGCTGGCAGCGAAGGGACCGGTAAGGAGCGGGACTTCCAAGGATGTCCGGGAGGCGGGAGCCATAGATGTAGATGGGGAGACGAAGAGCCACGGATCGGTCGAGGTGGCGAAAGGCCAGGGCAAGGGGAAGGAGCCAGAGGCGCCGGACGTCAGCGACGTTGTCAAGCTGCTCGGGCCTAAGTTTAGGGAAATGCTGGCTAGTAGAGTAGAGGTTTGATCAGATGTTTTCAAACCAGTTATACAAACCCATAGCGCGAAATCATCATAGTAGTGCATCTCTATGTCTTTGTTGTGGCTAGTATATCTTACCAACACATTTCTCTGATGGTCAAATCTTGGTAACCCAGTCCCAGTTCAAATCCCGAGCAGCACCTGCAAATCCGAGCTAAGAAACTAAATAAACAGCACCGCTTCCCATGGGTCTTTCCAGAAATATCTCTTGTTCGCCGGAATAACACAGCTTTCTGGACACCCCTGAAACTTATCCACATCCTTAGCCAGCTCAATTGCAAGTAGTAGAATCCCACCCGCGTGGAACATCAGACACCCCAGAAACTCTGGAAACTCTATCTCCACCGGAGGCCTGTCCCTGGAATGCCACGCAACCAACCTGTTCCTTACCTCCCTACCCACGCCCAAAGCAACCAAGGAATACGCCACGACAAAGCCAGGGCTCAATCCGCGGAGCCATCCATCTCGTATGATCTTCCCATTCTCATGGTCTGAGTGAGAGGATACAAGCAACATAAGGAGGCACGCGACGCGCAAGGCGTTGACTTCCGTCCTGAGCTCCTCACCTTCCGGGGCGACTGGCTCGGGATCAGTTTCCGGGGGGACACTCCAGGCCAGATTTGGGATGCTGATGATCCAGGTATTGAGCACCGCGCCGAGAATTCCTATGGTTGTCAACAAGTTCCGTGAGTCGAGGGCCCAGATGGCTTCCTTTTCGGAGCGGTGGGAGAAGGCGATGAGCTGACCCAGGCACTGCGCGAAGACATATAACGGCGGGATGAGCGTCCCCACCCACCATGCATCACGATGCTGCGTCTCACGCCGGGCGACGCCTGGTTGTACCACTATGAGTGGGACGAAGCGCGTCGGTGGGCGGCCAGGGGGAGATTCTTCTACGGCCGCTTCCATGCCTGCGACACAGCTCAAGTAGTACTGCCAGTCCCCTCCCGGAGGTTTTCCGTCCCAGAGTGAACGTCCTACCTTTACGGCATTTAGGAGGAGCTGGCCGGTCGGGTAGGTCGGCGAGTAGAGGAAGTGGAGAACCTCCCGGAAGTACTTCCACTGGCGGTCGCGAGGAACGTAGCGGAGATTGGAGAGGCAACCGGCGAGGGCGGCGCCGGTCAAGTTCCAGGTGATCGTTTTAGTGATTACTTCGGTCCAGCTACGGAAAGAGGGAGGGAAACGGAGACTGGGATCGTCGAAAGTGACGTTTGACATGGAGATACGGAGGACGTGTATTCTAAGCCTTTTGACGGAAGGCAATGTCTTGAACGTGAGTGATGTTCTAGCTGCGCGAAACGAACGACAATCTACATGCTTGAATGTGGCTTGAATGCTCAGTATGTAGCAGCTGTCTTATCGCTTCGGACGAGAAGGATGGCAAGACAACAGGATCAATAAGGCCACTTTGGCAGGACCGAAAGCCACAACGTTGGCCCCGCGCGCCCTGGCAGTGACGAAGCACCGTGCCGTCTGGGAAAACAGTGGGTCGGGCTTCGCGGTTCGTGGTGGTGAATCCGTCCTTCTGCGCTTCAGCTGCATCGTGACTTGGACTTCTGCTAGGCTGCTAGGTGCAGCTCCGCCAGCGCTGTTGGGCGAATCGCTCACCGACAACATGCGCAAGGCATGCACGACTCAGTCGCGCGCACATCTTCACCCACTAGAAACGTAAAGCCTCCAGCCTAGAGTTCTATTCGCTGCTGGAGGTTAATGTTGTGATGGCAACTGTTCTGGCACGAAGGCCTCGTAAAGCGACGCCTCTTCCACCGCGAACCATGGATCGAAATTCCAGCTTTCAGTTCTCTTCTGGATGACAGCCCCGCCGTTTTTGACATCCACGCCTTTTCTCGCGTGTGTCACCGAACAGGAGGTGCGGGTCGGATCGAATGCTGCATGAACGAGCGGCGCTAAAGTATTTCCTTCTTGGCCCGGCAAAGTCACCAAAACAACGCCGGCGGAACGACACCATACGGGCAACAACAACCGCCAGCCTCACCAGCAGACCTGTACATTCTTTCCAGAGCAGCACTGCATACGGCGTTTGGAGTTTTGCAATTGACTTCTTTGATCGACGCGGAGGATAACTAATTGCGACGCGACGACGACGACGACTAGTCTGCCGTTTTAAGCCAGCCACCACACTTCCAACAGCAGCACGCACCCATGCTCTTGCGACAACCACAACACGCAGCTCGACGACACAGCACCACTACTTCGAGGTCGCGGCCGACGATAGATCTTACTAAACACTGGATACGGCGACAATCCCAAAGTCTGCCAAGCAGGCCGCGGCGTCTGCCTTGACGCCGCGATGGATGGCCCACCTCCGCCGCCTCCACCCCCTCACGGCGCGAATCCCAAGTCATCGAGTGGCTCAGGGCTGCCACCGGGCAACTACGACATATTCATAATCCCTCCACACTCCTCCGGGGGAGGCTTTCTGTACCTACCTTCTCTCCAGCCGCAACGGAACAGCTTTCTCGCAGGTGTAGCCTGTACACTTTTAGCCGTCGGAGTCTGGACAATTGTAGAACCTGTGGTCAAGCAATGGTTCGCCTCAACAATGTCGAATATCTCCAGTGGAGGTGGAGGTGGAGGGGTAGTCCTGTTGGTTATCGGAGTCGGTATCGCAGGCTGGGCATGGGGCAAGACTCAGAGCGAGCATCCGGCTGCTGGTAGCGGAGACGGACCAAGGGGGAGTCAAGCAGGCGGTGCCAGTCCGAGGCCGGGAGCAGGCTCCCACACTCACTCAGGCGGCTACCAACAAACGGGCAGTGGCTTCCCTGGCGGTGGCCCTCCTCCTCCACAGAACCCAGGCGGTGGACCAGGTTATGGACCGCCTCCACATAGTCACCACCAGCGCCAGCACGAGCAATGGCCTCCTCCGCCGCCGCCGCCTCCACGACCACCTTCACCCCCTTTCTCTGAACCGGACGCGGATCCCAAATCACCACCAAAGCCTGAGAGCAATCGCAGCTCGTCGGCCAGTTGGGAGAAGGCACGCGAGGAGACCCGGAAGAGGGAGGAAGAGCGGAAGCGACAAGCGGAGGAGAAACTACGGCAAGAGGAGGAAGGGCGGAAACGAAAGGAAGCCGAGCAGGCAGCTAAAGCCGCAGAGGAGAAGAAGAAGTGGGAGACGGCAAGAGCACGGGAAAAGGAGGCCGCCGCACGGGCGCAGCGGGAACGAACCGCTCAAGAGCGGGTAAAGAAACTGCGGGAAGAGCAGGAAGCCAGAGAGAAGGAGGCCAGGGAGAAACTAGAGTGGGAAATCCGAGAAAAGGTCGAGGCAGAAGCTGCAGCCACAAAGGCCAAGGAGGACGCAGAGAGAGCAAAGGCCGACGCCGAGAAGGCCGCGAAAGCCAAGGCCGACGCCGACCGAGCGGAGAGGCTCAAAGCCGTCCGCGAGCGCGCCGAGAAGGCAAAGCAGGAACGCGAAGCCGCCGCCAAAGCGAAAGCCACGCAAGAAGCACCTCCCCCTAAGCCGCCCGCTCCCCCCTCCGCAAGATCTCCTCCCTCAACCAGAACCTATGGCGTCGGCGAACGCACCGACCCATACGCTCCCGCAGCTCCCCCACCTAGAGTGCCTTACGAGAAACCATCCGCAAAGTCCTACGTCGGCACCGACTCCCCCTCCGCCTTCCGCCCCTACGACACCGCGACCCCCCAACCCCGCCCGAACCACGCAAAATCGACCTCCTCGTTCTCATCCTCCTACACCTCCTCCTATGCCCCCAGCGCCACGACCGCCCGCACAACCCCGCCCCCCAGCCACCGCGGGCCCTACTCAACCTCTGACCCAGACAAGATCGTGATCAAAGCCGTCTACCTCTTCAGCAACCTCTTCCCGAAGCCCGCCGCCGAGCTCGTCGCAGGCGTGGACCGCGTAACCGACGGCCTGATCCTTCGGATGACGACCGAGGGCCTCTTCATCGACGACGACGTCCGCGACGTCGCGCAGCGTGAGTGGGACGTCAAGGCGTGGACGGTCAAGGGCATCGAGATCTTTTGTTCCAAGGCGCCGGCGGGGCTGCTGCCCGTGGGGAGCGGCGAGCGCGAAGGAGCCAAGGAGCACGCGGGGCTGCGGTTTTTCTCGGGCCAGACGGGGGGGAATGGCGGGCCGGGGAAACTGAGCCCGGAGGATACGGATTTGGCGGTTGAGAAACTCTTGAGGAGTTGTAAGGCGAGTTGCTCGGGGGGTGTGGCGGGGGATCAGAAGAGTGGGCTGCATGTCTTGAGAGCTACTATTAAGGATCAGGAGGGGCGGAAATACGTCTTTTTGATTGATGAGACGGAGGGGTGGAAAGTTGCTGTGGGACTGCAGAGGATGAGAAGAGGGAGTATGGTGAGGGGCATGGCGGTTGTGGGAATGCCGGCGATGGAGGTGAGGAGGTTGGCGGCGTTTTGGACGCCGCCGCAGTAGAAGGGGCGGAAACGAGTGCTTGCGAAGATGCTGAGAGATGCTGTGGATAGATATGGGAGGTTGTGGATTTGGAGGACATGTTGACGGGAGGGAGGATTGTGGTGTTGCATTCCGATCAGCACATTCCTGGGACCATGAGCGAGGAGCAGTGTTTGTTCAAAGTTGCATCAGCGTGTGGAGTTCATGTTAGTTGTGAGCGTTTTGTCGTCGCTCGTTCATACCCCTTGCCCTCTTTTTCTGTTGCCGCAGTTGTTTTTTCTCTAGAAGAGCGGTTACATACGTAGTTGGCCCTGTCCCTGTATCTAGGGTGTGAATAGGTTACTTTTGGCGAGAGAGACCTCCGTACAACACACCGTATCAACTGCTACCATTAAGACTATTTCCCACGTGATCAATTGGGAACAGACTCCAATACTACTCGAGTGATCGTGGAGACATTTCGTGCTGAGTCAGCATCACCAGGTTCTTGCCTACATGTAGACGGCACCAAGCATCACTACCTGACTTAGCTCTCCTCTTTGAAGCGAACTACGTATATGGCAACACCGTCTTCAATGGGAAGCGTCAACGGCAGGAGTGCAGGTGGGGAAATTTCGACACTGCCATCTCTCGATAACTAGGGCACTTATGTCCCAACAAGCCACTTTTCCAAAAGTCACGTACGCGCTTGAGACGAGTCCTTCTCGAGCTGTGTACCTTTCTGTTCCGTTGGTGCCGTTACCCATACAGGTAAATCTGTTTGGATAACTTCAGGATGCGTTCCGTTTTTTTTTTGAGGTCTCGTGAACGATAATGAGGATGTCACTCTATTATGTACACCGTCCACTGGCCAATGGTTTGCGAAGATTCTGTTAAATCCTTCCGACTGAGAGCTTTTCCGTACAAGTCATCATTTCGGCATGGTCGTTCGTGACTGTGCACTCGGTCTATGCTATATGCCTTCCTTCTACTCGCGGCGCCCGAAGCCTCTAAACCTGCCTGTACAACAACAATAATCGAGATGGCAATCGCTGAGGCAGTAGCCGGGTCGAAACATGTTTTCTCTCGGCGTGAAATTACCTCCTCTTCTCCCACAAACTCGAACTCATAAGATGTGCAGGTATAGATTTCTTCGGAAACTCCAAGCACCTGCACTCCCTCGTTCCGCGTCACCCGCTGAAATTCTTCGCATCTCATCCTTACTCTTCGTACGGCCGTGTTACCTTGGTGCGTTCTCGAACCATATCCGGCCACCTCCGCTCTTCAATTTACGTCGAACCGTCTCGTCCTCGCGTTCCCTCACGTTCGACCGATTCGCTCCGTGCCCAGCTGCATCATTATATATCCACCGACTCCCGCTATGCGACCGACTGGTCCAATTCGCTCCACGTCCAGCTATCTCGCTCTATATCTCGCCGCTACTTTCCATATCTCACCGCTGCTCTCAATATCCCGCCAACCCATCCTTGTCAAACAGCACTGACACCATGTCTGTACAGGTCTCCTTCATTTGCTTAGCTACATTGATGTACCATCAAGTTCTTTGGTGCTCAAACATCAAACTGTAGAACCTGTTGCGATACGAGGCCGCAAGCTCCACTCGGACATCAGCTACTTTGGCACCTTATATCACTTCAATCCCCAACCTTTGGTCACCTCATTTCGCACGTCGCAGAGCTCCGCCGAGCATGCAGGGCCTCCTCGGTCTCACTTCTCCCATTTGCCCTCACGTTCATCGTTAGCTTTTGCTTTCCTCACCTCTAGCCTGGTGCAAGATTTCATCTTTCGTCAACAGATCAGAGACCCTTTTGGCTCTCCGTCGCACTTTTACCTCACTTTCACCCTCCGTCACTCGCTTGCCTTGATGCCTTCATCCCTCGACTCTTCGGTATGTCTGTCAATCTGTATTGAAGCTAGCGTCTGCACAGTTGGTAAGGGGATATATCCACATCCGATGTCTTGAAGCTAGTGTCCTGCCAGTTCTCTACAGCCGCCACTCCCACCTCGGACTTGAAATGGTGTGCGCCCGGCATTCCGATTATCGAAGCATTGTCTTGCCATTTCTTCGAAGCTCCGTTTCTCTTCAAACCCTCTCGCGCTCGAAATCATCCAGCAGTCAACTCATAGCACTTTGCCACACCGCCACGACTTCGACTCCACTCAACCAGGTGAACTTGAGCCATCTCAACAAGAGATACCGTTCAAACTTGCCATCACCGGGGTTTCCTGCCAATCGAAGCCCTATCTAATGGCAGATGCCTCACAAGTACCAGAAGATTATCCGCCAAACACGAACGACATTACCACCCAAGCGCCCCATAGGGACCAACGACCGAATGCCACCTCTAAGAAGGCCTTGTATTACCGGTGCTGTCAGCTGTGTTATCTCCGCACGCACAATTAAGTAGAGGACCCTCAATCTTACCTCTTCTAGCAGCTTTGTTCGCTCTCACCGCTCCGTCCGCAAGGTTAACGTCATCCGGATCACCAATGTCAATAGATTCATGAATTTAAAGGTTTGACGGCTTGAAAAGCCGATTCTGCAGGGGAACGGCCGCGAACTCGACGAGTTCGTTCTTTTCCGACCTTACACACTTTGTCCAATTCTGCCAACTCCCCACACTAACAGCATGCTGATAGGGATTGGGAAAGAGGCTGCAGCTCTACAGGAACGCTTCATAGATCGAGAGGTATTCTCTATTGCGGATCAAGCTGCTGCCGCACTCTTAACTTCATCCGATACCGCTAATAATCCACAGGACTACAACATTTCCGCCGCCACGCGGCTCTTTACGCCACCGTTTCGGACGTCTACGCTTTAGCATGTCGACGTTATCACGCCCGGCACAAATACGGTTCCGTCTTAGTACTATAAGTCACCGGAAAGTGACTCGACTGAGTTCGGGAAGCATGTTGATGCGGGAGACAGGCGTCACGAAACGTACAGCAGGCGCTTTGATCGACATTCCTCGGCAGATCTCAATCATAACCAGCATCGTAATCAGTCCCCTGCGTACGGATTGCAGCTTCCGAACTGTTTACTTCAATGGCTGGAGGTCCGCCAAAAGACAAATGCTTAACTTGCCGATCGCTTCGACAACTCCGCGACGTGCTCACGAACCCGCCCTTAAATCCTTTAACAGATATCACGCGTTTGCCCTCCATCACTCATGTACACTCGGCCAGTACTCTTCCCATATGCTTACCCTACGCCAAACGACTCTACCTCTCTCATCACGTCCGTAACGTATCTCCGTCCGCTGTTTGCGAAGAGTAGGCCCATCAGCTGCAGCTCCCCTAGACCGGTTGGCGGTGCGGTTCGCTTGTTCCCGCGTCGGTCGAGAAGGAGATGGAGTGTCCTCGTTGCAGATTCTCCGTAATCCCTGCGCCGGTGTGACTGTCGGCATTTGAGGCAATTGAGGCGTTGGTGGTATTGGCGTCATCTGAGGCAATTGCGCAATTCGAGGCGATTGCAATATTTGAGCCGTCCGAGGTGCTTGAGGTGCTGGCGTCCTTGATCTCTCCGTCCGCGGTTTATCCGTACTTGCTGTGGTTCCAGCTTGTCTCGCACGTCGCTTGATATCCGCTTTGATCATCTTCTCCCAGAACCAACATTTGAACCGCTGCCAGGGCATGCGGTCTTGTGTTTCCTGTCTTTGCTGTGCTTTACATTCCATCCCGTGTCTGCATGATGCGTAACGTTCGTTAAGTGCTTCAGCGTAAGCCACTTCATTAAGTGCTTCTGCATAGGGCGGGGGCTGCTCGTCGCTATGATCCGGAAGTCCAGATGTTATGTGTGCCATTTTGAGTTCATTCAGAGGTTTCTGGCGTCGAATGGTGGGGTAAGGTTAGTTTACCACGTTGGATAGATCTCCGCTGCATAGGTGTGCAGTGAGGAGATACTTCTGCTAGAAGAGATGAATCAGTCAAGTATTTATGTACGTGTTTATTGCTTCGAGCGGGGTGTCCTACCACTTCGCTGACCGAGGCAGCTCCTACGTTTTGTATGCCGCGCAGCCAAGCTGTGGGGAGCGTAAGCATACCTACCATGGGACACTGCGGGAAGCCTTTGGAACGGTCCATGGTACCGCCGTACCGGAACAGTTTCGGCCCCATGAGAAACCGTAGAGGCTACGATTATCGTAAGTCAAATTTTCCTCGTATGTGATTTGACTATCCTATTGTCACACTCGTGGACGGCAAGAACGGCATTGAAACTGGTTCTTTTGTCGGGAGTTTTACTGTTGATTCATGGTTGCGCCAAGGTCAGCAACCCCCAAAGGCCCCTTTCATACGTGGTTCAACGAGAAGCTTATCAAGGCAATAAGCCTGTACGAACAAAAACTGAAGTATGTATCCTCCCTCTTCCATCTCCTCGTACCTGCAAGAGTTGGTACCTTTCAATAGACACCACGATATAAGCTTTTATCAGCGAGCTGATTCCGCCAATTGTCAAATTTGTCTCACCCCTGCAATGGAGCCCAAGTCGTCCACGTCTCGAATCCAAGCCGACGAGAGGCCGCCGAGCTATGATGCAACAGCCGATGAAGACAGCGGAAAAGAGATCCTCAAGACTATAAAGACCACGCTATCTACCCAGGCCCGATCACCCCTCGGCGAGCCTTCGCCCATCGAGGTGCAACGGCTACGAAATTTCCTCTTGTATACCCTTCTCGTGGACTACCAAGTAGGCCTCCAGCGCAAGGTTGCTTTAAGCCAAGCGGATGCAAATCACTTCTTACAACTCCGGGACAGCATGGAATTCTATGTCCAAGCGGCCGACGAGGTATGCCCAACAGAACAAGAGAGGCAAGCGCTTGGGCCATACTTCTGGTCGCATCTTCACAATCCGTGCCGAACCCTACGGGTGCCATCGGACGTTGTGCTTGTGGCGCTAGACCGATGGGTCACTTACCGCGACGCTGATGGCCGCTATAAGAGTTGTCTAGGACCAGTCCGCCATAGCGAGGGCTTACGTCATGGTGACACATATATTCCGCATTCACATACTTCTCGAGTCCGAGCATGTCACTCTTCCATGATCTGTTGTACTAAGATCAAGTTGTGACTGTGCTGGAGCTGTAATGGTATTACGGCATGAACGAAATACTTGACTTCAGATGAAAGTGATAAGGATCCATCCGGCAGTACAACGCTTTCATGCGTCGGTCGTACACGGCATCCAAGACATATAAACCACGTTCGGGAAAGTCAGCTCTATTATCCGGGAGGCGCCATGATGAAGCATCACGTTGTATCTCTCGACTCATGTTTGCTACACTGGCGGGAAGGTTCTCATGTTTCAGCATCAGTGGCTGCATCACAATCTGCCCAAACACGAAATCCAGCAGCCTCGACCGAATCCACCTCCTCCCCCTCTTCCTCATCTGTAACATTGATTGAGCTTCCTTTGGGCCTTTCCATTCGATAAACTCTCCTGATGGTGGTAGCTGGCGTCCTGCCGTCCTCAAGGAGGATCTTGGGCGACGATAGCGGGTCCGGAATACCTATCCATGACAGCCAAGGGCTCTTGATTGTTGGAGATGATCCGTCTCTTTGGATGGTATAACAGTAAGCGTACTCGTTTTCTGTGCTGAGTCTTGTGTCGGGTTCAGAGAGCTTTGCGTGACCCTGTTGGAGCATTGGTTAGAGATGTTTTGTGTCGAGGCAGCCGTTACAAACTCACCAAGATCATGGGTGTCGGCAGCGGTCCCACTGGATCCAGGATCTTCTCCGCCTCGGACAGATACTGCTTGCATACCTCGAGGACTCTGGGTACAAGAATGTAGTGTCTCTCGATATGCTCGCTAAGCTTTTTCTTCCAGTCGTTGTAGCAGTCCCGTGCTTTGGCTTTTTTCTCTTCCCACTCATAGTTGTACCCAAAGACCAAGAATGCCTCTGTAGCATTACGATCCTCGTACACCAATGCGTGTGCCCTACCAGCTGTCTCGTCATTGAATTTCCATACCCTCCGCTGAACAGGGCCAAGTGCGAATTTTCCACCAGTAGTCTCCTGGATAGGACTCATATCTGTTTCTAATTGTTCGCGGTACATATCAGAGAATGAGTTGCTTCGATCGTCCTTGAACTCCTTAATCTTTTCATTGATACGGTCTTCCTTTCTGCTTAACTCCTTCTTCATCCGACCGATACAATCATTGAGAGCGGCAACGGCAGTGTTGTAGCCGTCATTATCGCCTTTGATGGCTTTCGAACGCGCGAGGCGCGCCTGATGAGCATAGATCCAGCATCGACGATTGAAGGCCAGGAAATAACACGTCAGCGCGTGCGCGAGGCTCTGCTCAATTGCATCATCGAACCAAGATCCCCACATATCGACTAGCTCGTTTATGATGGATAACAGGCTGGCATCGGGTTTTTCCTGGGCTTCTAACCATTTGAGGTTATCCTCCTACGCATGATTAGAACAGCGTCCTACAAGTAGGCATCTCCTGATCACAACATACCGAAAGGCGCTTGAGCTGGGCTGCGTCTATATCTTTGTTCAAGAAGCTCTTCTGGTTGTCGGAAAGCCAGTGAATCGTCTCACGAATCCGGTTGTTGATCTTCTGGAGATCTTTCCCATCGTAGGTGCTGTCTTGTGCTTTGAGCACGGACTTGGAGGTAGCATCTGTCAACTTTCCCAGCTCCGTGTTCTGGAAGATGACCCAGCCCAACGATATTCCGGCAGAAACCGCAACGCCTATCCCGCCAGGAACCGCAAACGCCAGAGTCGAACAAGCTCCAATAATAGCATCGTCAAGCTCTATCTTCTCGCGAGCTGGTGGTGGCTTGTTTTCGGGGTAGAAGTCCTCATCTTGCTGTTAGTCGTATCTGGTCAGTTTGTGTTACTACCAGAATGCCTGCACCGAATAACATGGAAGTTGGAGCACTTCGCATCTCGGTTGGTTGAGTTGGGTTACCTGGTGGTCTCTTCGTATCTGTTCCACAGATCGTACCCCCATATTTCGCAGCGCAGCTGGGGTGGAATGCTCTGTAAAGGCGCCTGTTACGTTCTGTGATCTCCCCACTGTGAGGTTCTGAACAGAAGGGAAGTTAAAGCCAAGCGAAAGTGACCACTCTGAATCCTAAGATTACATTGGCTTCTCTACTTATAAATATTCTTTGGAGTTATCTGAGACCTTTCCTGCTACAAGCCTACAGCCATACAACACCGATTCCGGCCCAAGTTACGCGATAAATCGAGACCGGTACCGGCATCTGCATATGGCGGTGGCTAGCTGAAGTGTCATGCAGCTCATGCATGTCTAGCTCAGATCAGATGCCCAGACCAGCTGAAATGTTGCCGCTAACTCTTTAGCTGGCATTAGAGTCGAGTATCGTGTGCTCATTCAGGATTGGGTTGCCAAGATCAATAGTTTTGCTGGTGGGGTTGTTTAAATTAGGGTTTCCATCTGTGCGGCCCTCGCTGAGTCCAGCCCAGGCCCAACCTCCCCGCGGAGAGCTGTGGCATCAACATCAGCTCACGTTCGGTTTCACCAAAGCTGTGGCATGTTAGTCCAGGATAGTCACGAATCAAATATGCGAGCTACAAGCCAACTAAGCGCTGGACAAGCATCTAGGCTCCGCATCCTGCAAGCCATAGCCTCCTTGGCAGGGAAAAAGCAACCTAGAACAGTTCTAATCAAGCCTCAACATGCATGGCTTAATGGGATTTGAACAACACACAGTCTAGATTACTAATCTTGAAGACGGAAGACGGTTGGTTTTGTACACATTTGTCTGTCCCGTGTGAATCTCGTTGTATAATTCAAATCTGTGCTGGCAATTGCACGCTGGTAGTCAAAAATTAGCTTCAGCATTCAACCTTTCACAAACCCATTGAATCGTCGTACTCAATGAAGAAGTATTTTGGGATAGGAGGTGGCCGTAAAGAGAAGAAGGGAACCCACGAGATCGACAGGCGGCGAGAGGAAACAAAACGAGAAGAGGAAAGGCGGGAGGAAGCAAAACGAGAAGGGAATGGTCGCGAGGAATCAAGACGAGAAGAGAAGGCTAACGAGGGATTTGACGGCGCCGATGCTTTGGACGTTGCGGAAGAGTTCAGGGATCACGAAAGAGAACGTAAGCCAGAGGGTCACGAAGTCGAGGGTCCAGCCACGTCTAGCCACCATTTCGACCGCAATACCAACCACTCCGGAGACGTTGTATCTTCGAAGACTCCCCAGCCCGCTGGTGATACGGTCATCCACATTGTAGAACCGAAGAACACTACATGGTTCCCCGTAGAACTGCTAAGCGCAGATGGCACCTCCAATTATCTTAGGAATATAACAAACCGCATGCACGAAACAACGGTGCAGTTCGCATACGTTATCAACAAGCCGGCCCCCAAATGGAGAATCACCGATTTCAAGGACAAACCTTGGATGGTCCCTGGCATAATTCACGGACAGAAGGAGGCCATCTCTGGAATAATGAATGGGCTCAAACAAGTGATGGCAGCGGAAGGTATTCAGCCTTCAATGAATGGGGTGGGAAGCGAGAAGAAGAACCTGATTGTCACTTTTGGGGAGAACAACTACAAAAACCAAGGCAAGCTAGTCGATGCACTTGGTGGAATCTACCTAGATCAGGTACACACGTTTCTGCCGCCCAATCCGTAAGTCGGTAGAGGTTTCTGAGCAAAAAAGGCTGACTGCTCCATCAGGGTGCCGTAGCGATGTACAACAGACTCGAAGCCATCTCCTTCTCTGACACGAAATCTGTTCAGAGCCAATACCTGAACCAATGGCGAATTTGGAAGTTGTGCGATCGAGTCATGGACAACTTCATATCCGAACACATGGAAGCGACCGAGCCACCATCGAACCCCGGGCACTTGCACATCCCAAGCCAGCCATTCCGGAGTGAAAGCAAGTACGACAGTTCTAACCCATTCACCAGCCGCGACCGGGAAACTATCTGAGATGAGCGGTAGAACCTCGGGTTCTGCTAGTAGGCCCAGGCAGATTGGATCGATATGGTGGTGGAAGTGGCAAGGCGTCTTTAAGATGTAGTGCTTGCGGCGGAGTACAGCAGAGGACGCAAGGAGGCAGGGTTGCTGGCAAATAAAGGCAGTCTCTCTATACAGAAGATGGTCGTTTACGAATCCCCTTGCACATTTGTAAGATGGTGGCAAATTGGCAGCGCAAGATTGACAGACTTACCTTCGTACAGCAGGCTTAAAGAAGCAAGCCCTGGATATAGTTTGGCACGGCATTACCATGTGATATCTTTGGATGAGTTGCAACTAACCGTTGCCCTAAAGCTTCCACTTTGTATTATGAAAGAAGAGTTTCGACTAGCAAATCTTAATCACCTGACGTGTCGGAGATAACATCACTACAAGGACGTAATGTTCAAATAAGGTTCATCACACTCTCTAATAATTAGGAGACATACACCTATTTCTATACAGTACTCTCCGCAGCGAAGTGCTACGCCGTCAGTTATGAGCTTAGGGAAATACGTAGCCATTTTTACATGGCATTTTCTATAACATGGTGCTCTCAGATTAACAGGAGATGTGCAAGCCAAACTTCACCAGCCGCACCCCGGTTAGTATGGCGTCCGCAGTCGTGAGCTCGCTGGTAATCAGTCATGCTTGCAAATATTATGCGTCTCCTTCCGAGCAATAAACAAGGCGACCGGGGAGGAGCTGAGAGCTGCAACTCCTTTTCACGAGACGAGATCAAGGTATGATTAGTAGCGATCAGCGAGAGTGCGAAACCAGTTGCCCCCTAGGATTGCCAGGAGATGACCGCATTCCGGGACGACGAAGGCCTCCTGGTGCAGCATGCGGCAATGGGTAACGAGATGAAGCAGGGGTTCAGAAGGCTGTTCGGATACCTGCTTAGAGGGTCAGTTGCAATGACAAATCTTTTGATTCACTCTAGGGATGAGTCACACTGCTCGAACGCGGCGGAAAGCGTCCTCTGGTTGTATCTCACTGGTATTTTTCAGCTACCTTATCTCGCTTAGCAAAGTATAGATAGTCTCTGTATCTATCCTCTTTCAGTGGCATAAGTCCCAAATCCCCACACTTGCACTATTCCAAGCATAACCAAGAAAATCACTCCATAAACCCGTTCTCCCTCAGATACTTCTCAAACGCCGGTCCTCTGCTCGCCACCAGCTTAACCAACACCTCCGGCGCATCCATAACCTCCATCACGACCTCCACGATCTTGACCGAATCCGGCGCCCTCAACGCCTCGTCCTCCAGCACCTTCTCCATCTCCTCTTTCGTACTCACGCGCCAGAACGAGCTCTCCGGGCTCGGATGCGAGAACAGCGGCAGCAGGAACTGGTACTGACTCGGCGGAATCGCGTTGTACGGCTGCTTGGCGCCATGGATGACCCTCTCGATCGTATACCCGCCATTGTTGATAATGAAGATGATGGGCTTTACCCCAACCGCGACCATGGTGCTAATCTCCTGCACCGTGAGCGCTAGACTTCCATCCCCGGTCACCAGGATAGTCCGCCCCCGTGGCATGCCCTGCTCACGGTGCAGTTCATCGCGTGCGAGTTCCGCACCGAGAGTGCAGGGCGTGGCGTAGCCGATGCTACCATAGTAGGTCTGCGTGATGTAGGTCACGTCGCGCTGCGGGAAGGGCACGGCGGCGAGACCGTAGGAGGCCGTGCCAGTGTCGGCGATGAGGATGTCGTGCGGCTGGAGGAAGGAGGCGAGCCGGGGCCAGATCCATTTCTGAGTGATGTGCTTGGCCGGGTCGATGGTTGCGAGGTCTTGTTGGGGGGGCGGGAGTTGCGGCATAGGGACGCTCATGGGCTGGAGGGTCTCGGCTAGGCGGGCGAGGAGGGGTTTAATGTGAGTATTTGCGTAAGTTTTGCCTTTGACCTGGAGGATATTAGTGACTGGGCATCATCCCTTTGCGTACGGTTACCACTGGTGTTGGTAGTTTTGCTTACGTCGACGTCTGTTGGGTTTATTTTGATAGTCGTCTCCGGGCGAAGTTTCCTGGAGAAAGCAGCGTTCGTGTCCGCGGGAATGTCGCCTAGTAGGAGTACCAGATCACTTCCCTCGATGGCCTCTCCCACGCCTGGTGCACATACTTTGCCGCTGTAAATGCCAACGAAGCACTCATGAGTCTCGTCGACAATGCCTTTGCCCATGCCTGAAGAAAAGATAGGGATCTTCAGCTTATCTGCCAATCGCCTGGCCTCGTCTTGGGCGCCGTGGCGGTGGGTGAGTGCATCCACGAAAAGAGCCGGATTCTTTGAGGATCCCAGCGCTTGCGTGATGGCCTCAATCGCTGTATCCTGGCTCTTTGCCTCGAATGGTAGTGACAAGTCAATGGGAGTCTTCAGCCGCTCTGCAGGCACGTGCTCGGCTACGATGTCCAGCGGAAAGAATATGTAGACCGGCCGCGACTGGATGAAGCATTCTCTGATCACGCGCTATGCCACGCCAATCAGACATGCGAAGACTATCCATGTCCACAGGTACTCACATCAATCTCAGCGGGTGCCTTCTGGGCATCCCACAGCTCAGCCTCTGCAACGCGCGCTGGTTTAGACATTTTTTTGTATACCTGGATACCAAGCATCAGCTTCTGCGTCTCCTGGCCGTGGTCAATAGAATTGCCTACCCCATGATCTGGGTCTGAATCGATAGAATGATGGATCAACATCCTCTTCTCCTGAAACAGCCGCGGCGTCTGCCCAACGACATGGATAACTTTGACCTGCTCCGCATGCGCGCCCACGACGCCGTTCAGCGCGCTCAGCTCGCCGACTCCGTGAGTAGTCACCATGACCCCCGGGACACCCTTTACTCTGCCATACCCGTCCGTAGCGTAAGAGGCGTTAAGCTCGTTCGCATTGCCGATCCAGCGGAGACCTTCCACGTCGTAGATGTGGTCTAGGAGGTCGAGGTTGAAGTCACCGGGGACGCCCAGGATTGTGGAGACACCGACTTGCTTTATGCGTTCCCAGAGGTAGCGGCCTAAGGGAATAGTTGCCATGACGATTGGAGACGGACTTTGACTTGTAGAAGATTCACGATGAAAGATATATGAAAGAAAGTACAGCCAATTTGTTTGCTTAGTGTTGCAAGTGCGTCATTCAATAACAGCAGCAAGCGGAAGAGAACAGCTAATGATGACAGCAGTGAAGATTGCTTGAGTGATACAAGTAGCAATCGAGCAGATACCTCAAGCTTGGTGGTTAGGATAACAGCGGAGGATCAATATTGCTTGGAGGAGTCGCATGCCCTTGCTTGGCCATCAGTCTCCACTCATTCTCCGCAATACCCGAAAAATGCAGGGCATACGCCACGTGCAAGCTACACGAGACTGGTGCTCCGAGGATTATCAAACATTTCACCGATTGGAGGTCATGAAGAATCTCTGGTCCTCTGTCCGAGGCTATGGAGGGCGCGGCGGAGGTTTTGGTTGCAGTGACGAGTTACCTCGGCTACATACGGCTTTACTGCAGCGAAGTCGGAGGAGACTGGACCATCACATCAATATCAGAGACACAAGATGGCATTGAACATCACGAAAGTATGTATACAAGATTTATCAAAAGCTAGCCTAGGGGTTCTGGCCGCAGATACTCGAAGCAACCCATAATCTTGCCGAACGCTTCCCGAAAAGCTCAAATGCGCAACGCTCAAAGCTCATCCTTCAGCAGTGGTCACCTCTGTCGCACCGGCAAGCGAGTTGTTCTTTGCTTCTTCGTAGGTCGCCAGCCTGAAGTCATATGAGAGCTCAAAGTCCGCCTTCGGGTTGCCCTTGAGCGGCTCGAAGTCCACTATCAAGGAGTTCTTGACGGCGAAGACAGCGTCGTCGGTAATGTACTTATCGCGGCGATCGAAAATCTGAGTCACTATTGGTTTGTATCCCGGCGCAGTGACCTACGAAAGGGAGTCAGTCACTACGGTCCCACAGACAGACAGTAGCATAGAATAGACTCACGATAAAGTGTATATGCGCCGGCCTGTACGGGTGTCTGTCTAACAGCTGAAGTATCTTCCCAGCGGGGCCGTCAAACGGGATCGGATAGCTCGTCGGCCTCAAGCAATAGATTTCGTACTTCCCATCCTTCCCTGTCGTGAACCGACCCCTGAGGTTCATGTCAGGCTGGTCCGGATCCTGTTGCTCATACAGCCCATTGGGCGCCGTATGCCATATATCCAACTCCGCGCCCTCAATCGGCTTGCCCGTTAGGTAATCCGTCACCTGGCCGTGCATCCATGTGTTATCCCCATTCTCTATGCCAGATACAATCGTGTCGCCCATGGCGCGCTGAGGAGCGTCTTTCCGCCAGAAGGGGCCTAGGATTGCACTTGCGGTCGGCGCGTCGGAGGCGTCTGTGGCAAGCTTGTAGGTGATCTCGTCGACAAGGGATTCAAGGCCTAGGACGTCGCAGACAAGCTGGCCTTCGTTGCGGCGGTCGTCCGACATGCGGCCGGCTTCGTTGATCTGGTTGTTTGTCAATTACGGGCGTTGCAGCTGACGAGCATGCGAGGAAGAGCATCATACAAGTTCCACTCCTGCCATCCACTCGTCGACTGTGAGCTCGTTTTCTCGTGCCCAGTCATGGAGGTGCTGTATGGCGCTTCCGATCACCTGCCGTATGCGCGGCGAGGCTTTAGGTCCCGTTGCATTGATAACGTTCTGAGTGAAGGTCGTATCGAACTTGGAAGCCGACTTCGAATCGCCGTTCGCAACGGCACTCTCGGTCATCGTGTCTAAGCGAGAGTATAGTTCAGGATAGTACACAAAACGACGTCAATACTGCGCGGATGTCTTAGCAGGCAAGCAAAGGATATACACACGGATACTGGTAGACTTACCACGATATATTCAAAGCGCTTCTGAACAGCTACTGTAAGACTAAACAAAAGATCACCCCGACTGCAGCAGTAAGCTCTGAGGCGTATTATAGTGGGGGGCCCTCGCGGGGCATCGGAAGGCGCACCAGTGGTTGCCGGTTGAGGTTTGCGATCCTCTAATGGCGGCAAATGAAACGGTGAATACATCCTGTGTGCTTGGAAGTGGTGATACGTGACCTCAAAAGACGGTAAGCTCTGCTTCAAGGTCCTTTCCCGGCATACGGATGAAGCACCAGGAGATCCAGGACGTTCGGGGCAGGGAGCGGATTCGGATGCCGTCAACCACCTAACTATCGATACAGAGATCACGTGCGCGATACATACCTGAGCGATCTCACAGCTCAGAGCTCATACACCACAACCGCAGAGACCCTTACCACCACCTACAATGTCCTCAGGCTACGGCCTAGCCGGTGGTACGACCTTCCTCGCTCACATCCTCCCATTGCTCCGCCCAATTGTCCTCCTGCACCTGCCCGCAGCTCACATCCATCCGGACCTCATTCCAACCACTCAACACAGACCCTTAGAGCGCCCAAGGCAATTACACAACTGCTAGAAAAGATACTGACACCGCGCAGGGCCCTCCCGCTGCTTCCCGTTCTGGCAAGAAGTCCTCGCCTGCTACGTCACCAACACCTCCACCGATGACGACTCCGGAAAGGCGAAATGCACGCCCGTCCTCGACGACTACTATGAGTGCCTGCACCACAAGAAGGAGGTACCATCGCCGAACAAACCTCATCATCATTAGCCACATTGAAAGGACTCGAAGCTGACACAAATCCCAAGGCCGCCAAAACCCGCGCCCTCCAAGCCGCTTACCGAAAAGCGCAGGCTGCGCACCCGCGCGAAGATGCGCCGTCGGCGGGCCAGATAAGGAGTTTAGGGTTGCTGGATGCGCCTGCGCCGGAGAAGGACATCAAGCGGCCGAGGGTGATCCCGAGTGTGAGGGACGATGGAGTTGCGTAGACCGCAGAGGGAATGGGAAGGGCAGGGGCTGTATATACCACATCAATGAATTGGGGTTGTGAAAGGCATGAACAAGCGGACCGGTGATATTGTTGCGGTGAGACGATGTCGGAGGAGGAGGTGCACGCATTTGCTGGGGTAGTGGTTCTGGGAGTGTCATTGGGGATGATATGGCCGGGCGGTTGTGCCGATGGACTTGTGCCATGAGCTCACCGTACAGTCTCATACCGCCATCTCGTCTCCGCACCCCGTGAGTGTGATCCTTCAACCCAGTCGAGTCTCGAGACCGGCATCTACCTTTCATCCCCTGGCCCCTACTTTCACCGCAAACATCCAGCTTCCCCTCCTAACCAACTGCCTCCCCAGCACCCACCGTCTCTTCCAATCCAGCCACCATCGCTCAAAACACACCCCTAACCTCCACACCCTCATCCCCCACCCTAAACGCCCCCCACCTCCCCACCCTCTCCCCAAATCGGTCCGTCAGTACCTCGACCGCATTGACCATTTCCGCCATCTCCGCCCTCCTCCCTCCTCCACCACCGCCACCATACACAACAGCCGCATCCCTCCTCCCCTTCGGCAAACAGCTCACAAAAACATGCACATCGACCAGGAACGGGAACGTGCGGCCCAACGCCGGCCGCGCCGTGTTTGAGGCGAAGATCGAGGGGTGGGGTTCAGGCTCTGCCCTATGCAGTGCCCGTGCCTGTGGTTGCTCGCTACCAGGCTCTGCATTTGGGCCTTGGACAGGGGGTTCGACGGGCCCTCCGCCAGGAGTGGGACGAGGAGTTATCGCGCCGTTTACCAGCACGGTACAGATGGAGTGGGTGCGTGTTAGGTGGGTTAGGGAGCGGAGGGAGGTGGTTAGGAGGGTGTGTGCTGGAGGATGTTAGTGCTGTTTTTGAAC